>NC_060178.1:9539739-9659739 GCF_021184085.1 Oncorhynchus gorbuscha | reverse complement strand
CAGCAACGACCTGGGGAATAGTTACAGGAGAGAGGAGGGGGATTAATGAGCCAATTGTAAACTGGGGATTATTAGGTGACCGTGATGGTTTGAGAGCCAGATTGGGAATTTAGTCAGGACACCGGGGTTAACACCCCTACTTTTACGATAAGTGCCATGGGATCTTTAATGACCTCAGAGAGTCAGGACACCCGTTTAACGTCCCAGCCGAAAGACGGCACCCAACACAGGGCAGTGTCCCCAATAGCTGCCCTGGGGCATTGGGATATTTTTTTTAGACCAGAGGAAAAAGTGCCTCCTACTGGCCCTCCAACACCACTTCCAGCAGCATCTGGTCTCCCATCCAGGGACTGACCGGGACCAACCCTGCTTAGCTTCAGAAGCAAGCAGGATGGTATGCTGCTAGCTATATAGACTAGAACAACGGTCACTAACCTTTTCTTAGTCCAAATGCAAGCCGAATGCATTTCTCTGCTGGGCCTACAGTGTATCGCGTGATATCAATTAAACGATCAATAGCCTATAGGGCCTGACCTATAGTTCATGGGCGGGAAAAGCACGGGGCAAAGTACTATGTCCAATGAAAACGTATTTCCTAAAACTGATTACAGCTATTTACATTGACTGGAAATAAATATTGTTTCATGCATTTGCCTCTTTTCATATATAATAAGAGACGTCAGATTTTCTCCATGTTGGCCTCTACACTTTATTATAAATAACATAGAGTCCCTTAGATACCATAACTCGAGTCTCAAGCTAGGCTATAAGACTGGTCAGAAGTCAGCTGCTTATAAGGTATCACTGGTCAGAGGTCAGCTGCTATAAGGTATCACTGGTCAGAGGTCAGCTGCTATAGGATAACACTGGTCAGAGGTCAGTCGCTATAGGTATCACTGGTCAGAGGTCAGCCGCTATAAGGTATCACTGGTCAGAGGTCAGCTGCTATAAGGTATCACTGGTCAGAGGTCAGCTGCTATAAGGTATCACTGGTCAGAGGTCAGCTGCTATAAGGTATCACTGGTCAGAGGTCAGCTGCTATAGGATAACACTGGTCAGAGGTCAGCTGCTATAAGGTATCACTGGTCAGAGGTCAGCCGCTATAGGTATCACTGGTCAGAGGTCAGCTGCTATAAGGTATCACTGGTCAGAGGTCAGCTGCTATAAGGTATCACTGGTCAGAGGTCAGCTGCTATAGGATAACACTGGTCAGAGGTCAGTCGCTATAGGTATCACTGGTCAGAGGTCAGTCGCTATAGGTATCACTGGTCAGAGGTCAGCTGCTATAAGGCATCACTGGTCAGAGGTCAGCTGCTATAAGGTATCACTGGTCAGAGGTCAGCTGCTATAAGGGATCACTGGTCAGAGGTCAGCTGCTATAAGGTATCACTGGTCAGAGGTTAGCTGCTATAGGATAACACTGGTCAGAGGTCAGCTGCTATAAGGTATCACTGGTCAGAGGTCAGTCGCTATAGGTATCACTGGTCAGAGGTCAGTCGCTATAAGGTATCACTGGTCAGAGGTCAGTCGCTATAGGTATCACTGGTCAGAGGTCAGCTGCTATAAGGTATCACTGGTCAGAGGTCAGCTGCTATAGGATAACACTGGTCAGAGGTCAGCTGCTATAAGGTATCACTGGTCAGAGGTCAGTTGCTATAGGATAACACTGGTCAGAGGTCAGTTGCTATAGGATAACACTGGTCAGAGGTCAGTTGCTATAGGATAACACTGGTCAGAGGTCAGTTGCTATAGGATAACAATGGTCAGAGGTCAGCTGCTATAAGGCATCACTGGTCAGAGGTCAACTGCTATAAGGTATCACTGGTCAGAGGTCAGTCGCTATAGGATAACACTGGTCAGAGGTCAGCTGCTATAGGGTATCACTGGTCAGAGGTCAGTTGTTATAGGATAACACTGGTCAGAGGTCAGTTGTTATAGGATAACACTGGTCAGAGGTCAGTCGCAATAAGGTATCACTGGTCAGAGGTCAGCTGCTATAGGGCATCACTGGTCAGAGGTCAGTCGCTATAGGATAACACTGGTCAGAGGTCAGCTGCTATAGGGTATCACTGGTCAGAGGTCAGTCGCTATAGGATAACACTGGTCAGAGGTCAGCTGCTATAGGATAACACTGGTCAGAGGTCAGTCGATTTGGTCTCTGCGTTATATTGGCATCGAACATGTCCCCCTACGTAGGAGAGGGGGTGACCTTGATCATTTATTGTTAAAACGAGAGGCTGCCTGGATCTTTAACTTAACGACCCTTTGCTCCCTTCGGTCTCAACGTAGACTTTAATCTGAAGCGATTCTTGTGATTATTGTGACTTTGCCATTGTAATTGTTTGTAAGCTTGTGTAGTCAAATTAATCTATGATCGTATGCTATCCATTTGTTGTTTGTATGCCGTTCTTTGTATGACATTTTAATATTTGATAATGAACCAATGATATTAGGCCAGTCTTGGCCATGATTACAGACACCTGTGTCTTCTGACACTACATAAATGAGTCATCCCGCAGTGTTTGTGATTACACCCTGATGAAGACAGCTTGGCTGTCGAAACGTTGGTAATTACATTTTTGCATCTGAGCTCCTAGAGTGTGCGGCTCTCTTTTATTTTCCAGTTGCTATAGGATAACACTGGTCAGAGGTCAGTTGTTATAGGATAACACTGGTCAGAGGTCAGTTGCTATAGGATAACACTGGTCAGAGGTCAGTTGCTATAGGATAACACTGGTCAGAGGTCAGTTGCTATAGGATAACACTGGTCAGAGGTCAGTTGCTATAGGATAACACTGGTCAGAGGTCAGTTGTTATAGGATAACACTGGTCAGAGGTCAGTTGTTATAGGATAACACTGGTCAGAGGTCAGTTGTTATAGGATAACACTGGTCAGAGGTCAGTTGCTATAGGATAACACTGGTCAGAGGTCAGTTGTAATTTGCCTATTACTTACGAGGAGCATCGGAGCATAAAGTGAAATAACTTGGCATTTTTATTTCACTGGACTGATGGTCATGTCTCAGCGGACGGAGAGAGTGTGAATCGGGAAGTGGAGAAGCGTGTTTCATGATCTCTAAATGTGAAAACATTTATTTGGGCCTGGTCATTTCATGCATGTACAGCTCAGTAACATCATGCCAGCACACATCAGACTAGGGTATCCAGACCTCTGGGTCCAGAGAAACATGTTAATGAACTGGTCAGAGGTCAGTTGAATAGAGTGGAGGGGAATGTATGTGTGGTTGGGAACTTATATCACTGTTTAAGTTGATTTCTTTCCATTAACATATAAACTGTGTATACAAAAATATGTGGACACCCTTCAAATGAGTGGATTCGTCTATTTCAGCCACACCCGTTGTTGACAGGTGTATAAAATCGAGCACATGCAATCTCCATAGACAAACATTGGTAGTAGAATGGCCCGTACTGAAGAGCTCAGTGACTTTCAACGTTGGACCGTCATAGGATGCCACCTTTCCAACAAGTCAGTCAAATTTCTGCCCTGCTAGAGCTGCCCCGGTCAACTGTAAGTGCTGTTATTTTGAAGTGGAAACATCTAGGAGCAGCAACAGCTCAGCAACAAAGTGGTAGACCACACAAGCTCACAGAACAGGACCGGCGAGTGTTGAAGTCTGTCCTCGTTTGCAACTGTCACTACCGAGTTCCAAACTGCCTCTGGAAGCAACGTCAGCACAATAACTGTTCGTTGGGAGCTTCATGAAATGTGTTTCCATGGCCAAGCAGCCGCACACAAGTCTAAGATCACCGTGTGCAATGCCAAGCGTCGGCTCGAGTGGTGTAAAGCAAGCTACCATTGAACTCTGGAGCAGTGGAAACGCGTTCTCTGGAGTGATGAACCACGCTTCACTATCTGGCAGTCCGACGGACGAATCTGGGTTTGGCGGATGCCAAGAGAACACTACCTGCCCCATTGCATAGTGCCAACTGTAAAGTTTGGTGGAGGAGGAATAATGGTCTGGGGCTGTTTTTCATGGTTGGGGCTAGGCTCCTTAGTTTCAGGGAAAGGAAATCTTAACGCTACAGCATACAATGACATTCTAGACCATTTTGTGCTTCCAACCTTGTGGCAATGCACGAGTGCAGAATGCGAGGCCCATACAGAAATGGTTTGTCGAGATCTGTTTGGAAGAACTTGACTGGCCTGCACAGAGCCCTTACCTCAACCCCATTGAACACCTTTGGGATGAATTGGAATTCTGACTGCGAACCAGGCCTAATCGCCCAACATCAGTGCCAGACCTCACTTATGCTCTTATGGCTGAGTGGAAGCAAGTCCCTGCATCAATGTTCCAACATCTAGTAGAAAGCCTTCCCAGAAGAGTGGAGGCTGTTATAGCTGCAAAGGGGGACCAACTCCATATTAATGCCCATAATTATGGAATGTGATGTTTGACGAGTAGGTGTCCACATACTTTTGGTCATGTAGTGTACTTTGTATCCCTCATTGACTCAAGTGTTTCCATTATTTTGGCAGCTACCTCTATATTGCAGCGTTTCCCAACCCTGGTCCTCCAGTTCCCCCTACAGTACATATGGACAAACACACCTGATTTAACTTGTCGACTAAATCATCAAGCCCTTCAATGAGCTTTACAACAAAAATACAACAAAAATGTATATTGGTTGGTTTCAATTTTATACTAATACAATTGCTCAGAGAAATATATATATATATATTTAACAAGTGATACATTTTTTCCTCTCAGAAAAATTCTCACCTTGCGATGATAAACACCACTGAGCCTTTTTCTAAAATGTTTTATGAGATTTGAGAACATCCTGGATCCTGGACCATTCCTCCATACAGAATCTGTCCAGATCCTTGATATACTTCATCTGCACTTATGGACTGTTCTCTTCTTCCCTCTCTCTTTGTCCTGCAGTATGTTGTTTGGGTGTATCTAGGAGGGTCATGTAGTATGTTGTTTGGGTGTATCTAGGAGGGTTGTGCAGTATGTTGTTTGGGTGTATCTAGGGGGGTCGTGTAGTATGTTGTTTGGGTGTATCTAGGGGGTTGTGCAGTATGTTGTTTGGGTGTATCTAGGGGGTCGTACAGTATGTTGTTTGGGTGTATCTAGGGGGTCGTGCAGTATGTTGTTTGGGTGTATCTAGGGGGTCGTGCAGTATGTTGTTTGGGTGTATCTAGGGGGTCGTGCAGTATGTTGTTTGGGTGTATCTAGGGGGTCGTACAGTATGTTGTTTGGGTGTATCTAGGAGGGTCGTGCAGTATGTTTTTGGGTGTATCTAGGGGGTTGTGTAGTATGTTGTTTGGGTGTATCTAGGGGGTCGTGCAGTATGTTGTTTGGGTGTATCTAGGGGGTCGTGCAGTATGTTGTTTGAGTGTATATCAGAATTGTTGACACAGTCGTGCAGTATGTTGTTTGGGTGTATCTAGGGGGGTTGTGCAGTATGTTGTTTGGGTGTATCTAGGGGGGTTGTGCAGTATGTTGTATCTAGGGGGGTTGGGCGATGCTTACAGCTCGGGAATATGTCCTTGGATGTGCGCATTGAAAAGTAGTGGAACACAGGGCTACACTTTACATCCAACACAGCTGCCCCACCAGGGTAGCCAGAGCACCCTGTTTCCACAATCCTCCTCAGACGAGTAAGTGGGCAGGCTCTCCAATCTCAGGTAACTGGCCTCGTTGAGCACTGCCATCTTGGAGAAGGAGAACTTGGGGGATATGGTGGGCGCCGGGAGGGTGAACATGCTCTGCTTCTCAATGGAAGTGAGCAGGACTCGGCTGGTCCATAGCTGCTTCTCCGGGTCGTTGAGGCGTGCCAAATTAGCAATCCTAAATTAGCTCAGGTGCAACCAATCACCTTCGAAATCACACACAAAGTTAATTGGCCTCAACCTGTGTTAAATTGTAGTGATTCACGTGATTTCAGGATAAATTCCGCAGTTCCTGTCGGTTCCCTTTGCTGGGTAGTGAATTAGAAAGCAAACCCTCAACCATGAGCACCAAAGAGCATTCAAAAGAAATCCAGAACAACGTTGTGGAAAGGCACAAATCATGAGATGGAGATAAAAAGATTTCAAAGGCCTTGAATATCCCTTGGAGCACGGTCAAGACGATTATTAAAAAGTGGAAGGTGTATGGCACCACCAAGAGCCTGCCTTGTTCAGGCCGTCTCTCCAAACTGGATGACTGAGCAAGTAGGAGACGGATCAGCGAGGGCTACCAAGAGTTCAATGGCAACTTTGAAAGAGCTACAGGCTTCTATGGCCAAGTCTGGTCATAGAAATGAATGATGTTTCTCATTGTCAGGGACTGGGGCATTGATAGAAGGGAAACCTAATGGAGCAAGGTACAGAAAGGTCCTTAAGGAAAGTCACGTTACGCAACAGGGTTACAGAAAAACACAGAGATTTTTGCTCTCTATAAATAATCATCTATAAACGGCATCACAACATCTTATTATTGGACCAAATTCGGGATAAGCACTGGAGAAGGATGGCCACTGGACTACACCCACTGGACTACACCCACTGGAGAAGGATGGCCACTGGACTACACCCACTGGACTACACCCACTGGAGAAGGATGGCCACTGGACTAAACCCACTGGACTACACCCACTGGAGAACGATGGCCACTGGACTAAACCCACTGGACCACACCCACTGGAGAGGGATGGCCACTGGACTAAACCCACTGGACTACACCCACTGGAGAAGGATGGCCACTGGACTAAACCCACTGGACTACACCCACTGGAGAGGGATGGCCACTGGACTAAACCCACTGGACTACACCCACTGGAGAAGGATGGCCACTGGACTAAATCCACTGGACTACACCCACTGGAGAAGGATGGCCACTGGACTAAACCCACTGGACTACACCCACTGGAGAGGGATGGCCACTGGACTAAACCCACTGGAGAAGGATGGCCACTGGACTAAACCCACTGGACTATACCCACTGGAGAAGGATGGCCACTGGACTAAACCCACTGGACTACACCCACTGGAGAAGGATGGCCACTGGACTAAACCCACTGGACTACACCCACTGGAGAGGGATGGCCACTGGACTAAACCCACTGGACTACACCCACTGGAGAAGGATGGCCACTGGACTAAACCCACTGGACTAAACCCACTGGACTATACCCACTGGAGAGGGATGGCCACTGGACTACACCCACTGGACTAAACCCACTGGACTATACCCACTGGAGAGGGATGGCCACTGGACTAAACCCACTGGACTACACCCACTGGAGAGGGATGGCCACTGGACTAAACCCACTGGACTACACCCACTGGAGAGGGATGGCCACTGGACTACACCCACTGGACTACACCCACTGGAGAGGGATGGCCACTGGACTACACCCACTGGACTATACCCACTGGAGAGGGATGGCCACTGGACTACACCCACTGGAGAAGGATGGCCACTGGACTAAACCCACTGGACTATACCCACTGGACTAAACCCACTGGACTACACCCACTGGAGAGGGATGGCCACTGGACTACACCCACTGGACTATACCCACTGGAGAGGGATGGCCACTGGACTACACCCACTGGAGAAGGATGGCCACTGGACTAAACCCACTGGACTATACCCACTGGAGAGGGATGGCCACTGGACTAAACCCACTGGACTACACCCACTGGAGAAGGACGGCCACTGGACTAAACCCACTGGACTATACCCACTGGAGAGGGATGGCCACTGGACTACACCCACTGGAGAAGGATGGCCACTGGACTAAACCCACTGGACTATACCCACTGGAGAGGGATGGCCACTGGACTACACCCACTGGAGAGGGATGGTCACTGGACTACACCCACTGGAGAGGGATGGCCACTGGACTAAACCCACTGGAGAGGGATGGCCACTGGAGAGGGATGGCCACTGGACTACACCCACTGGAGAGGGATGGCCACTGGACTACACCCACTGGAGAGGGATGGCCACTGGACTAAACCCACTGGAGAGGGATGGCCACTGGACTACACCCACTGGAGAGGGATGGCCACTGGACTACACCCACTGGAGAGGGATGGCCACTGGACTACACCCACTGGAGAGGGATGGCCACTGGACTACACCCACTGGAGAGGGATGGCCACTGGACTACACCCACTGGAGAGGGATGGCCACTAGACTACACCCACTGGAGAGGGATGGCCACTGGACTACACCCACTGGACTACACCCACTGGAGAGGGATGGCCACTGGACTACACCCACTGGAGAGGGATGGCCACTGGACTAAACCCACTGGACTACACCCACTGGAGAGAGATGGCCACTGGACTACACCCACTGGACTACAACCACTGGACCACACCCACTGGAGAGGGATGGCCACTGGACTACACTCACTAGAGAGGGATGGCCACTGGACTACACCCACTGGAGAGGGATGGCCACTGGACTACACCCACTGGAGAGGGATGGCCACTGGACTACACCCACTGGACAGGGATGGCCACTGGACTACACCCACTGGACAGGGATGGCCACTGGACTACACTCACTAGAGAGGGATGGCCACTGGACTACACCCACTGGAGAGGGATGGCCACTGGACTAAACCCACTGGACTACACCCACTGGAGAGGGATGGCCACTGGACTACACCCACTGGAGAGGGATGGCCACTGGACTACACCCACTGGAGAGGGATGGCCACTGGACAAAACCCACTGGACTACACCCACTGGAGAGGGATGGCCAATGGACTACACCCACTGGAGAGGGATGGCCACTGGACTACACCCACTGGAGAGGGATGGCCACTGGACTACACCCACTGGAGAGGGATGGCCACTGGACTACACTCACTGGAGAGGGATGGCCACTGGACTACACCCACTGGAGAGGGATGGCCACTGGACTACACCCACTGGAGAGGGATGGCCACTGGACTACACTCACTAGAGAGGGATGGCCACTGGACTACACCCACTGGAGAGGGATGGCCACTGGACTACACCCACTGGACTACACCCACTGGAGAGGGATGGCCACTGGACTACACCCACTGGACTACACCCACTGGACCACACCCACTGGAGAGGGATGGCCACTGGACTACACTCACTAGAGAGGGATGGCCACTGGACTACACCCACTGGAGAGGGATGGCCACTGGACTACACCCGCTGGAGTGGGATGACCACTGGACTACACCCACTGGAGAGGGATGGCCACTGGACTAAACCCACTGGACTACACCCACTGGAGAGGGATGGCCACTGGACTAAACCCACTGGACTACACCCACTGGAGAGGGATGGCCACTGGACTACACCCACTGGACTACACCCACTGGAGAGGGATGGCCACTGGACTAAACCCACTGGACTACACCCACTGGAGAGGGATGGCCACTGGACTACACCCACTGGAGAAGGATGGCCACTGGACTAAACCCACTGGAGAAGGATGGCCACTGGACTAAACCCACTGGACTATACCCACTGGAGAAGGACGGCCACTGGACTAAACCCACTGGACTACACCCACTGGAGAGGGATGGCCACTGGACTACACCCACTGGACTATACCCACTGGAGAGGGATGGCCACTGGACTACACCCACTGGAGAAGGATGGCCACTGGACTAAACCCACTGGACTATACCCACTGGAGAGGGATGGCCACTGGACTAAACCCACTGGACTACACCCACTGGAGAGGGATGGCCACTGGACTACACCCACTGGACTATACCCACTGGAGAGGGATGGCCACTGGACTACACCCACTGGAGAAGGATGGCCACTGGACTAAACCCACTGGACTATACCCACTGGAGAGGGATGGCCACTGGACTAAACCCACTGGACTACACCCACTGGAGAAGGACGGCCACTGGACTAAACCCACTGGACTATACCCACTGGAGAGGGATGGCCACTGGACTACACCCACTGGAGAATGATGGCCACTGGACTAAACCCACTGGACTATACCCACTGGAGAGGGATGGCCACTGGACTACACCCACTGGAGAGGGATGGTCACTGGACTACACCCACTGGAGAGGGATGGCCACTGGACTAAACCCACTGGAGAGGGATGGCCACTGGAGAGGGATGGCCACTGGACTACACCCACTGGAGAGGGATGGCCACTGGACTACACCCACTGGAGAGGGATGGCCACTGGACTAAACCCACTGGAGAGGGATGGCCACTGGACTACACCCACTGGAGAGGGATGGCCACTGGACTACACCCACTGGAGAGGGATGGCCACTGGACTACACCCACTGGAGAGGGATGGCCACTGGACTACACCCACTGGAGAGGGATGGCCACTGGACTACACCCACTGGAGAGGGATGGCCACTAGACTACACCCACTGGAGAGGGATGGCCACTGGACTACACCCACTGGACTACACCCACTGGAGAGGGATGGCCACTGGACTACACCCACTGGAGAGGGATGGCCACTGGACTAAACCCACTGGACTACACCCACTGGAGAGAGATGGCCACTGGACTACACCCACTGGACTACAACCACTGGACCACACCCACTGGAGAGGGATGGCCACTGGACTACACTCACTAGAGAGGGATGGCCACTGGACTACACCCACTGGAGAGGGATGGCCACTGGACTACACCCACTGGAGAGGGATGGCCACTGGACTACACCCACTGGACAGGGATGGCCACTGGACTACACCCACTGGACAGGGATGGCCACTGGACTACACTCACTAGAGAGGGATGGCCACTGGACTACACCCACTGGAGAGGGATGGCCACTGGACTAAACCCACTGGACTACACCCACTGGAGAGGGATGGCCACTGGACTACACCCACTGGAGAGGGATGGCCACTGGACTACACCCACTGGAGAGGGATGGCCACTGGACTACACCCACTGGAGAGGGATGGCCACTGGACTACACCCACTGGAGAGGGATGGCCACTGGACAAAACCCACTGGACTACACCCACTGGAGAGGGATGGCCAATGGACTACACCCACTGGAGAGGGATGGCCACTGGACTACACCCACTGGAGAGGGATGGCCACTGGACTACACCCACTGGAGAGGGATGGCCACTGGACTACACTCACTGGAGAGGGATGGCCACTGGACTACACCCACTGGAGAGGGATGGCCACTGGACTACACCCACTGGAGAGGGATGGCCACTGGACTACACTCACTAGAGAGGGATGGCCACTGGACTACACCCACTGGAGAGGGATGGCCACTGGACTACACCCACTGGACTACACCCACTGGAGAGGGATGGCCACTGGACTACACCCACTGGACTACACCCACTGGACCACACCCACTGGAGAGGGATGGCCACTGGACTACACTCACTAGAGAGGGATGGCCACTGGACTACACCCACTGGAGAGGGATGGCCACTGGACTACACCCGCTGGAGTGGGATGACCACTGGACTACACCCACTGGAGAGGGATGGCCACTGGACTACACTCACTAGAGAGGGATGGCCACTGGACTACACCCACTGGAGAGGGATGGCCACTGGACTACACCCACTGGAGAGGGATGGCCACTGGACTACACTCACTGGACTACACTCATGGGGACAGCCAGGTTCTAGTTAGCATCTTTTTCTGTGTAGTGAAAACAGAAAACAGAAAAACACTCATGTCCGAAATACTTCCTCTGCTTCTAATTTCCATGAACTATAATAGAGAGTCACAGTAATACGGGCCTGTACCTTTCACATGAATGACAGGAGATCAGAGGGAACTCAAGGACAAAGGAGAGCGTGCAGAAACACATGTGAATTGGGACAGCAACAGTGCAAGAGGACAGGCCGTGAACACAACAAGTTTCCAGCCAATGTCTCCGCTCAAGAGGACAGGCCGTGAACACAACAAGGCTCCAGCCAATGTCTCCACTCAAGAGGACAGGCCGTGAACACAACAAGGTTCCAGCCAATGTCTCCACTCAAGAGGACAGGCCGTGAACACAACAAGGCTCCAGCCAATGTCTCCGCTCAAGAGGACAGGCCGTGAACACAACAAGGTTCCAGCCAATGTCTCCACTCTGAGGTATGAGTGCTACTGTGGTCAGCACAATGACACACTGGCCTTGTGGCTTTCGCTGGTACCAAATTCATCCCTCTCATGACAGCTCCTAACACGACCGGCAAGGTCAGACACACAGAGACCAATAACAACCCCCCCTGCCCTGACAATGGAGGTGCATCCATTTCCGCTATAACCAACCTGTCAGACTTAAAGGGTCTGGACACGGACACGCCTTACATTTGTAATAGAAAGTAACCCGCACCGACATAGATCATAAAACATCTCTTTCCTCCCGGCACGACACGTTGCAGTACAGGCACACAGCCCATTTCATTTCCATTAAAAAACACTAATTAGTTTGGAGTCAAATTCAAAGGAGTCCCACCTCCCAATCGTGATGAAGTTTCGAGGTTGGGAGGTTTTTGACTTTCAAAGCCCTTCAGAGTCAGTTGTTGTCCTTTTCAGGAGAGTTAGTTTCAAAGCCCTTCAGAGTCAGTTGTTGTCCTTTTCAGGAGAGTTAGTTTCAAAGCCCTTCAGAGTCAGTTGTTGTCCTTTTCAGGAGAGTTAGTTTCAAAGCCCTTCAGAGTCAGTTGATGTCCTTTTCAGGAGAGTTAGTTTCAAAGCCCTTCAGAGTCAGTTGATGTCCTTTTCAGGAGAGTTAGTTTCAAAGCCCCCCAGAGTCAGTTGGTGTCCTTTTCAGGAGAGTTAGTTTCAAAGCCCTTCAGAGTCAGTTGTTGTCCTTTTCAGGAGAGTTAGTTTCAAAGCCCTTCAGAGTCAGTTGTTTTCCTTTTCAGGAGAGTTAGTTTCAAAGCCCTTCAGAGTCAGTTGTTGTCCTTTTCAGGAGAGTTAGTTTCAAAGCCCTTCAGAGTCAGTTGATGTCCTTTTCAGGAGAGTTAGTTTCAAAGCCCTTCAGAGTCAGTTGATGTCCTTTTCAGGAGAGTTAGTTTCAAAGCCCCCCAGAGTCAGTTGGTGTCCTTTTCAGGAGAGTTAGTTTCAAAGCCCCCCAGAGTCAGTTGGTGTCCTTTTCAGGAGAGTTAGTTTCAAAGCCCCCCCAGAGTCAGTTGTATTCCTTTTCAGGAGAGTTAGTTTCAAAGCCCTTCAGAGTCAGTTGATGTCCTTTTCAGGAGAGTTAGTTTCAAAGCCCCCAGAGTCAGTTGGTGTCCTTTTCAGAGGACCAAACTAGGTGGAAGTTTCACCGTAAGGGTTTTACCTATCAGATCCTCACTAGTGCACAGAGTTAAGGTTCTAGAATAGTTTTATTGCCAGTAGAGTATATATTGAAATATTTGCCAAATCAATTTTTGTATGTTTTCAATATTCATGTTTACATTTTTCAATATTGATAAATGAATGTTATTGAAATCAATATACTACTCATATTTCAGAGCACACGGTTAAACTTCATGTGACAACAACGTTTCCTTGAAAAAACCTACAGATGAGACATGATGGAGACATAAAGGAGGCCTGTAACACCTACAGATGAAACATGATGGAGTCATAAAGGAGGCCTGTAACACCTACAGGTGAAACATGATGGAGTCATAAAGGAGGCCTGTAACACCTACAGATGAGACATGATGGAGTCATAAAGGAGGCCTGTAACACCTACAGATGAGACATGATGGAGTCATAAAGGAGGCCTGTAACACCTACAGGTGAAACATGATGGAGTCATAAAGGAGGCCTGTAACACCTACAGATGAGACATGATGGAGTCATAAAGGAGGCCTGTAACACCTACAGATGAGACATGATGGAGTCATAAAGGAGGCCTGTAATACCTACAGATGAGACATGATGGAGACATAAAGGAGGCCTGTAACACCTACAGATGAGACATGATGGAGTCATAAAGGAGGCCTGTAACACCTACAGATGAGACATGATGGAGTCATAAAGGAGGCCTGTAATACCTACAGATGAAACATGATGGAGGCATAGAGGAGGCCTGTAACACCTACAGGTGAAACATGATGGAGTCATAAAGGAGGCCTGTAACACCTACAGATGAAACATGATGGAGTCATAAAGGAGGCCTGTAACACCTACAGATGAAACATGATGGAGTTATAAAGGAGGCCTGTAACACCTACAGATGAAACATGATGGAGTCATAAAGGAGGCCTGTAACACCTACAGATGAAACATGGAGACATAAAGGAGGCCTGTAACATCTACAGATGAAACATGATGGAGGCATAGAGGAGGCCTGTAACACCTACAGATGAAACATGATGGAGTTATAAAGGAGGCCTGTAACACCTACAGATGAAACATGGAGACATAAAGGAGGCCTGTAACACCTACAGATGAGACATGATGGAGTCATAAAGGAGGCCTGTAACACCTACAGGTGAAACATGATGGAGTTATAAAGGAGGCCTGTAACACCTACAGATGAAACATGATGGAGTCATAAAGGAGGCCTGTAACACCTACAGATGAGACATGATGGAGTTATAAAGGAGGCCTGTAACACCTACAGGTGAATCATGATGGAGTTATAAAGGAGGCCTGTAACACCTACAGATGAAACATGGAGACATAAAGGAGGCCTGTAACACCTACAGATGAGACATGATGGAGTTATAAAGGAGGCCTGTAACACCTACAGGTGAAACATGATGGAGTTATAAAGGAGGCCTGTAACACCTACAGATGAAACATGATGGAGTCATAAAGGAGGCCTGTAACACCTACAGATGAAACATGATGGAGTCATAAAGGAGGCCTGTAACACCTACAGATGAAACATGATGGAGTTATAAAGGAGGCCTGTAACACCTACAGATGAAACATGGAGACATAAAGGAGGCCTGTAACATCTACAGATGAAACATGATGGAGGCATAGAGGAGGCCTGTAACACCTACAGATGAAACATGATGGAGTTATAAAGGAGGCCTGTAACACCTACAGATGAAACATGGAGACATAAAGGAGGCCTGTAACACCTACAGATGAGACATGATGGAGTTATAAAGGAGGCCTGTAACACCTACAGGTGAAACATGATGGAGTTATAAAGGAGGCCTGTAACACCTACAGATGAAACATGATGGAGCCATAAAGGAGGCCTGTAACACCTACAGATGAAACATGATGGAGTCATAAAGGAGGCCTGTAACACCTACAGATGAAACATGATGGAGTCATAAAGGAGGCCTGTAACACCTACAGATGAAACATGATGGAGTTATAAAGGAGGCCTGTAACACCTACAGATGAGACATGGAGTCATAAAGGAGGCCTGTAACACCTACAGATGAGACATGATGGAGTCATAAAGGAGGCCTGTAACACCTACAGATGAGACATGATGGAGTCATAAAGGAGGCCTGTAACACCTACAGATGAGACATGATGGAGTCATAAAGGAGGCCTGTAACACCTACAGATGAGACATGATGGAGTCATAAAGGAGGCCTGTAACACCTACAGATGAGACATGATGGAGTCATAAAGGAGGCCTGTAACACCTACAGATGAGACATGATGGAGTTATAAAGGAGGCCTGTAACACCTACAGGTGAAACATGATGGAGTTATAAAGGAGGCCTGTAACACCTACAGATGAAACATGATGGAGTCATAAAGGAGGCCTGTAACACCTACAGATGAAACATGATGGAGTCATAAAGGAGGCCTGTAACACCTACAGATGAAACATGATGGAGTTATAAAGGAGGCCTGTAACACCTACAGATGAAACATGGAGACATAAAGGAGGCCTGTAACATCTACAGATGAAACATGATGGAGGCATAGAGGAGGCCTGTAACACCTACAGATGAAACATGATGGAGTTATAAAGGAGGCCTGTAACACCTACAGATGAAACATGGAGACATAAAGGAGGCCTGTAACACCTACAGATGAGACATGATGGAGTTATAAAGGAGGCCTGTAACACCTACAGGTGAAACATGATGGAGTTATAAAGGAGGCCTGTAACACCTACAGATGAAACATGATGGAGCCATAAAGGAGGCCTGTAACACCTACAGATGAGACATGATGGAGGCATAGAGGAGGCCTGTAACACCTACAGATGAGACATGATGGAGTCATAAAGGAGGCCTGTAACACCTACAGATGAAACATGATGGAGTCATAAAGGAGGCCTGTAACACCTACAGATGAAACATGATGGAGTCATAAAGGAGGCCTGTAACACCTACAGATGAAACATGATGGAGTTATAAAGGAGGCCTGTAACACCTACAGATGAGACATGATGGAGTCATAAAGGAGGCCTGTAACACCTACAGATGAGACATGATGGAGTCATAAAGGAGGCCTGTAACACCTACAGATGAGACATGATGGAGTCATAAAGGAGGCCTGTAACACCTACAGATGAGACATGATGGAGTCATAAAGGAGGCCTGTAACACCTACAGATGAGACATGATGGAGTCATAAAGGAGGCCTGTAACACCTACAGATGAGACATGATGGAGTCATAAAGGAGGCCTGTAACACCTACAGATGAGACATGATGGAGTCATAAAGGAGGCCTGTAACACCTACAGATGAGACATGATGGAGTCATAAAGGAGGCCTGTAACACCTACAGATGAGACATGATGGAGTCATAAAGGAGGCCTGTAACACCTACAGATGAGACATGATGGAGTCATAAAGGAGGCCTGTAACACCTACAGATGAGACATGATGGAGACATAAAGGAGGCCTGTAACACCTACAGATGAGACATGATGGAGTCATAAAGGAGGCCTGTAACACCTACAGATGAGACATGATGGAGTCATAAAGGAGGCCTGTAACACCTACAGATGAGACATGATGGAGTCATAAAGGAGGCCTGTAACACCTACAGGTGAAACATGATGGAGTCATAAAGGAGGCCTGTAACACCTACAGATGAGACATGATGGAGTCATAAAGGAGGCCTGTAACACCTACAGATGAGACATGATGGAGTCATAAAGGAGGCCTGTAACACCTACAGATGAGACATGATGGAGTCATAAAGGAGGCCTGTAACACCTACAGATGAGACATGATGGAGTCATAAAGGAGGCCTGTAACACCTACAGATGAAACCACCGTGTTATCACGATTCTACAAATATCATTCAAAAACTCAACATCCTCTAAAATGTATTATGCGTAATGAAAATAAATGTATTTTAATAAACTAAAGTACAAGGGGAATGAATCAATGCTGATAATGATAATGATACAGAGAAATGCCTTATGTGGAGCACAGAATAGCAATTCACAATGAGTGAAGTCCATTACCCATAGATTTATATGGCGTCACCAGCCGAGACCTTTCACCATTGCCACCTTTGCCAGGGGACTTGCTTATTGACTGCATTGTTGTGGTGATCCGGAAGCTTGTGTGTTTCCATTGTGGCTCATTCGATTGTCACTCTGTTCGTGTGCAAACAAATTGTCATGACTTTCGCATTCAAACGTACCTGAATAATTCCCTTTTCTTAATGTACACGTTCCTTCTATACAAAACAAATGTTTATTTCATTTTTTTTCGTGATTACTGATCAGTTCATTTATACATTTATAATGAGTAGTTTAGGTTTGTTTTAACAAAAAACATTTGATATTTTTGTACTTCTGTATCATTTATTGTGTGGTGTGGTTTTTAAATAAACCCTTGGGCTTTCAACCACACCTGCATACCGTTTGTTTTGTTTTAATGAGTTAAATAGTTGTTAATTGTTGTCTATGAATTGTTTTCGTTTGGATGCAATTATTATTTTATTCTTTTACAAAATAATAAAATATGAAAGGTCAAATTCTTCCAAATTATATCACAAATATACATATATATATTTTAAAAAAAAACGTTTTTACAAATACATCAGTTGTTAAGTATGAGTATGTGGCCCCCTGGTGGCCAAGATGTGAATAATCAATAATTCCAAAGCAATCAGATGAATAAAGTGTCGACCCAATACAACACTATGTAGGCATGGTTCCCAAATGGTACCTATTCCCTATGTAGCAGAGTGCTCTTCACCAGGTCAAAAGTAGTGCACTACAAAGGGGATAGTGTTCTAAACAAGGAATAGTGTTCTAAACAAGGAATAGTGGTCTAAAAAGGGAATAATGGCTTACAAAGGAAATAGTGGTCTACAAAGTGAATAGTGCACAACAAAGTGAATAGTGCACAACAAAGGGAATAGTGGTCTACAAAGGGAATAGTGCACTACAAAGGGAATAGTGGTCTTCAAAGGGAATAGTGTACTCAAAGGGAATAGTGCACTACAAAGGGAATAGTGCACTACAAAGGGAATAGTGCACAACAAAGGGAATAGTGGTCTTCAAAGGGAATAGTGCACTACAAAGGGAATAGTGGTCTTCAAAGGGAATAGTGTACTCAAAGGGAATAGTGCACTACAAAGGGAATAGTGGTCTTCAAAGGGAATAGTGTACTCAAAGGGAATAGTACACTACAAAGGGAATAGTGGTCTTCAAAGGGAATAGTGTACTCAAAGGGAATAGTGCACTACAAAGGGAATAGTGCAATCAAGGGGAATAGTGCACTACAAAGGGAATAGTGGTCTACAAAGGGAATGGTGCACTACAAAGGGAATAGTGTACTCAAAGGGAATAGTGCACTACAAAGGGAATAGTGTAATCAAGGGGAATAGTGCACTACAAAGGGAATAGTGGTCTACAAAGGGAATGGTGCACTACAAAGGGAATAGTGGGCTTCAAAGGGAATAGTGGTCTACAAAGAGTATAGTGGTCTACAAAGGGAATAGTGGTCTACAAAGGGAATAGTGGTTTACAAAGGGAATAGTGCACCACAAATTGAATAGTGCATTACAAAGGGAATAGTGCACCACAAAGGGAATAGTGGTCTACAAAGGGAATAGTGCACTACAAAGGGAATAGTGTAATCAAGGGGAATAGTGCACCACAAAGGGAATAGTGGTCTACAAAGGGAATGGTGCACTACAAAGGGAATAGTGTACTCAAAGGGAATAGTGCACTACAAAGGGAATAGTGGGCTTCAAAGGGAATAGTGGTCTACAAAGAGTATAGTGGTCTACAAAGGGAATAGTGGTCTACAAAGGGAATAGTGGTCTACAAAGGGAATAGTGCACCACAAATTGAATAGTGCATTACAAAGGGAATAGTGCACCACAAAGGGAATAGTGGTCTACAAAGGGAATAGTGCACTACAAAGGGAATAGTGCACAACAAATGGAATAGTGGTCTTCAAAGGGAATAGTGCACTACAAAGGGAATAGTGGTCTTCAAAGGGAATAATGCACTACAAAGGGAATAGTGGTCTTCAAAGGGAATAGTGTACTCAAAGGGAATAGTGTACTCAAAGGGAATAGTGGTCTTCAAAGGGAATAGTGCATTACAAAGGGAATAGTGCACCACAAAGGGAATAGTGGTCTACAAAGGGAATAGTGCACTACAAAGGGAATAGTGCACAACAAAGGGAATAGTGGTCTTCAAAGGGAATAGTGCACTACAAAGGGAATAGTGGTCTTCAAAGGGAATAGTGTACTCAAAGGGAATAGTGGTCTTCAAAGGGAATAGTGTACTCAAAGGGAATAGTGGTCTTCAAAGGGAATAGTGTACTCAAAGGGAAAAGTGCACTACAAAGGGAATGGTGGTCTTCAAAGGGAATAGTGTACTCAAAGGGAACTTGGGAAGGTTGAACACCAGACGGGCTGCGTCGTTCTGGATGAGTTGAAGGGGTTTAATGGCACAGGCAGGGAGCCCAGCCAACAGCGAGTTGCAGTAATCCAGACGGGAGATGACAAGTGCCTGGATTAGGACCTGCGCCGCTTCCTGTGTGAGGCAGGGTCGTACTCTGCGGATGTTGTAGAGCATGAACCTACAGGAACGGGCCACCGCCTTGATGTTGGTTGAGAACGACAGGGTGTTGTCCAGGATCACGCCAAGGTTCTTAGCGCTCTGGGAGGAGGACACAATGGAGTTGTCAACCGTGATGGCGAGATCATGGAACGGGCAGTCCTTCCCCGGGAGGAAGAGCAGCTCCGTCTTGCCGAGGTTCAGCTTGAGGTGGTGATCCGTCATCCACACTGATATGTCTGCCAGACATGCAGAGATGCGATTCGCCACCTGGTCATCAGAAGGGGGAAAGGAGAAGATTAGTTGTGTGTCGTCTGCATAGCAATGATAGGAGAGACCATGTGAGGTTATGACAGAGCCAAGTGACTTGGTGTATAGCGAGAATAGGAGAGGGCCTAGAACAGAGCCCTGGGGGACATCAGTGGTAAGAGCGCGTGGTGAGGAGACAGATTCTCGCCACGCCACCTGGTAGGAGCGACCTGTCAGGTAGGACGCAATCCAAGCGTGGGCCGCGCCGGAGATGCCCAACTCGGAGAGGGTGGAGAGGAGGATCTGATGGTTCACAGTATCGAAGGCAGCCGATAGATCTAGAAGGATGAGAGCAGAGGAGAGAGAGTTAGCTTTAGCAGTGCGGAGCGCCTCCGTGATACAGAGGAGAGCAGTCTTAGTTGAATGACTAGTCTTAAAACCTGACTCAAAGGGAATAGTGCACTACAAAGGAATAGTGGTCTTCAAAGGGAATAGTGTACTCAAAGGGAATAGTGGTCTTCAAAGGGAATAGTGTACTCAAAGGGAATAGTGGTCTATAAAGGGAATAGTGCACTACAAAGGGAATAGTGGTCTTCAAAGGGAATAGTGTACTCAAAGGGAATAGTCTACTCAAATGGAATAGTGCACTACAAAGGGAATAGTGGTCTTCAAAGGGAATAGTTGTCTACAAAGGGTATAGTGCACCGCAAATTGAATAGTGCATTACAAAGGGAATAGTGGTCTACAAAGGGAATAGTGCACAACAAAGGGAATAGTGGTCTTCAAAGGGAATAGTGCACTACAAAGGGAATAGTGGTCTTCAAAGGGAATAGTGTACTCAAAGGGAATAGTGCACTACAAAGGGAATAGTGGTCTTCAAAGGGAATAGTGCACTACAAAGGGAATAGTGTACTCAAAGGGAATAGTGGTCTTCAAAGGGAATAGTGTACTCAAAGGGAATAATGTACTCAAAGGGAATAGTGCACTCAAAGGGAATAGTGCACTCAAAGGGAATAGTGCACTACAAAGGGAATAGTGCACTCAAAGGGAATAGTGCACTCAAAGGGAATAGTGCACTCAAAAGCCTGGCACCTCCAGGTGTTTAGCTTTTAATTGCTAACCATGTGTATGTGACAAATAAAATTAGATTTGATTGCTTTATTTCGTCTTTATTTAACGAGGCAAGTCAGTTAATAAAGAACAAATTCTTATTTACAATGACGGCCTACCCCGGCCAAACCCAAACCGGATGACACTGGGCCAATGGTGCGCCACCCTATGGGACTCACGGCCGGTTGTGATACAGCCTGGAATTGAACCAGGATATGTAGTGATGCCTCTAGCACTGAGATGCAGTGCATTAGACCGCTGTGCCACTCGAGAGCTTTTAGAGCACTGCTGCTGTGGGGAAGTCAGCCTCTCCTGGTTCCTGTGGTCTCGTCTGTGTGTGACTGACTGGAGCCCTGCTCATCTGAACCACACCATCTCTGCTACTACCAATGTCCAGGATCTTCAGCTCCTTGATGTCCATGGCACTATGGGAGAATAGAGTCATATAAAGGCTGATATCCATTGCATTGTGGGAGAATAGACAGTCTACTAAAAGCTGATGTCCATTGCATTGTGGGAGAATAGACAGTCTACTAAAAGCTGATGTCCATGGCATTGTGGGAGAATAGACAGTCTACTAAAAGCTGATGTCCATTGCATTGTGGGAGAATAGACAGTCTACTAAAAGCTGATGTCCATTGCATTGTGGGAGAATAGACAGTCTACTAAAAGCTGATGTCCATGGCATTGTGGGAGAATAGACAGTCTACTAAAAGCTGATGTCCATGGCATTGTGAGAGAATAGACAGTCTACTAAAAGCTGATGTCCATGGCATTGTGGGAGAATAGACAGTCTACTAAAAGCTGATGTCCATGGCATTGTGAGAGAATAGACAGTCTACTAAAAGCTGATGTCCATGGCATTGTGAGAGAATAGACAGGCATATAGAGGCTTCGATTTAGTCGGCATGGCACAACAGGAAATTCTGGAAAAGTGACAATAGAATTGATCTCAACCCTGGTACAACAATCAGTTTAAGGTAATTGTTTTGAAATATGTACAGATATTTTCTCCTGAATGAATTGATGATGTGTACATTTGTATAATTTCACAAGAGGGAAGTGTGAAACATAACCTGTTTTTTGGGGTCTGAGGAGGGATGGAAATTAAGCCTGTTAGCCCGAGGCTAGTACTTTTCAGAAAGGGCTAGTAAAAAAATGTGCCCAACTAGCTGGCTAGGGAAATGTTGTCTTTTCAAATATCGCATGGCACACATTTTGGACAGTGGCTAGTAAAAATGTCAGTCTACTAGCCTAGCTGACCAGTCCCCAAAATCCTTCAATTCCATCTCTGTTGGTTTGCACATGTAGGACACATGTCACTGTCATAATAAACAGGGGTGAGTTTCCTGAAAGCTTTGTAGTACTAAGATCATTGTTTTGGTCCATTGCCTACCGCCAGTGTTTACCTTGGACTGAAATAGGTGCCTGTATTCAGTTTGGGTGCCAGTACCGTTTCTGTTTCCATTCAGGAATTCGACTTTAGAGTTTATCTTCTATAAAAGGTGCAGGAACTCGGGCAGTAGAAAATCGCTAGGTGTGGGTACACAGTTCTGCTGTGCTCCTGCCCAAGTCAATCATTGCCTACATTGGACTCATTAAGTAACTTAGTGCTACAAAGATTTCAGGAAACTATAAACAGTTGTACCTAAAAGTGACCTCGGGCACAGGGCACTTGACTCCATTGTGTAAGGGTTGACTGAAGGAGATGGTCTGACTGGACTGGTCCACAGGCGACACCTCTCCTTGGTACACCCCTAGGGTTGCTCCACAGTTTATCGACACCAGGCTACCCAACCGGTCTGTAGCCATCCTGTCTAGTCAAAACGAGAAGAGCATGAACACACACCACTGCCATGCATAGTCCCATGGGATGTTGGCTATCAACAACAAGGCAACTCCTATGACTCATTGGGAATGGGACGCAAGCGTAGGATTGATCACCCTGTCGCTGACCACCTTTGGGGAGGGTGTATAGTGTGAAAGGCCGAAAAACCTAGGAACCAAAGGTACACTACTGACGATGCGCTCCCCAAATTTCACCAGGCTCACTGTTCACATCTCATCCTGTGTTCTTGGAATCCTAACCACAACCTGATTCTTCTAACCTGCAACAACAACAACAAAAGTCACTTCAGGTGATAGCTGTATTGAAGTGGCGTGTTTTTAGTGAATCTTATGAACACATATCATAAGAAGGGTTGTGTTCTACTAGGAGGGGTAATCAACTGTTACCCTACGAGGTCTGGAGCCTGCTAGTTTTGTGTTTTACCTGATCATTTCTTGTACCACCTGGTGTCCCAGGTCTAAATCGGTCCCTTGATTAGAGGGGAACAATGAAAAACACAGTGGAACTGTGTTTGAGGGTACTAGGCCAATGCTAGATTAAATACAATATGAGTTCACACTAAATACTTTTTGCTATATTACCCAGCTAGCTAGTGGTTACTGAGCATGTAGATAGCTAGCCAATTGTTTTCTACTGGTTAACTTAGATAGCTAGCATCTTAGCTAGTTAGTTCAATAACAGACTATAGAATGTCAGTTGCAACCAAGTGTGAATTAGCTAATGATTATGTGTAACATTAATGAAACGAGTCAGGTTTGCAAGCTCAGTCTCAGCTAGCTAGCTCTGGCTAACGTTAGCTAAAATATGGCCTCTTGACTTCTCATTTTCTCATTCCGAATGGCAATACATGCCTTATTGTTTCATGGAGAAATTAGCATACCTTTTGTGATATTCCGTATAACGGTGGTTTTAATTTAGGCTTTGAACTGTTTTCCACGAAATGTATTAAATAAAAGGTCCTTGGTTGAATGGTTAGCTTCGTTTCAGTAGCATGAGCAAGGGGGGGGGGGGGGGGGGGTATCAAGCCGTCCACTTGACCAGACATGAAACACAGCACAATAAAATGTATGATTTTGTTATCAAATGTATTTTTATGGAGTAAATATAGGATGTGATGTTTGGTTGAATAAATACCTATAAAGCCACAAACAACATGGTGTGAATGAGAGAAAGGCTATATGACTAAATACAGATATTTACGTACAACAAACAACCAATATTGTCTCAAAGTGATGATGTCAGTGTCCCATTCCATTTTGGACTCAGTCAGTGGCTTGCAGTGTTTCCTCACTGTCTTGTTGACAGTAGCAAGTAACTGTGCTTCAATACAAGTCCCTGTACAAAATGAGCACCAGGTGAGAGCAGAGGCTTGGGAGGCCCGGGGACGTCTACAAAGTCAGACAGACCTGCTGAAGAACAGAGACACACAGCGTGCAGCACAGTGGTAGTACTGCACAGATACTGGAGATGCAACACACGGGAAGGGGGATCAGTGCTGGGATAAGTACGTTCTTCTGCACAGATACTGGAGATGCAACACACAGGAAGGGGGATCAGTGCTGGGATAAGTACGTTCTTCTGCACAGATACTGGAGATGCAACACACGGGAGGGGGATCAGTGCTGGGATAAGTACGTTCTTCTGCACAGATACTGGAGATGCAACACACGGGAAGGGGGATCAGTGCTGGGATAAGTACGTTCTTCTGCACAGATACTGGAGATGCAACACACGGGAAGGGGGATCAGTGCTGGGATAAGTACGTTCTTCTGCACAGATACTGGAGATGCAACACACGGGAAGGGGGATCAGTGCTGGGATGAGTACGTTCTTCTGCACAGATACTGGAGATGCAACACACGGGAAGGGGGATCAGTGCTGGGATAAGTTAGTTCTTCTTCATTATTGAATTCCTTCTAAGAGTGATACTGGTATTTGTGGCTCCCCTTTTGTCTTCTTTCTGTCCTTTTCCTCACCCACTCTAGTGTGTCCTACAGCAGCTGGCAGATGCAGTGAGTGCTGTTGAGCAGCAGGAGGAGGAGGAGAACTGCAAGACAAGTGAGGATGATGACAAAACTGTTCGCTGCTCTGGCCCCCCAATGGTGGAACAAACTCCCTCACGACGCCAGGACAGCGGAGTCAATCACCACCTTCCGGAGACACCTGAAACCCCACCTCTTTAAGGAATACCTAGGATAGGATAAGTACCCCCCCCCCCCCCTTTAAGATTTAGATGCACTATTGTAAAGTGACTGTTCCACTGGATGTCATAAGGTGAATGCACCAATTTGTAAGTCGCTCTGGATAAGAGCGTCTGCTAAATGACTTAAATGTAAATGTAAATGTAAGCTGTTAAGAATGGCATTCATGGCAAAGTGTTCCTTAGGAGATCGTCAATTCAATTAGCTTTAATAAACTGTATTAATCCACGAGGGGCAATTATTGCTGGCTAGGATACAAATAGAATGACAACAAACATACACAACAAACAATATGTTATCAGTGCATTGGAAAAGTATTCAGATTCCTTCATTTTGTTACGTTACAGCCTTATTTTAAATGTATTCAATAGTTTTCCCATCACGAATCTACACCCGATATCCCATAATGACATCACAATACCCCATAATGACATCACAATACCCCATAATGACATCACAATACCCCATAATGACATCACAATACCCCATAATGACATCACAATACCCCATAATGACAAAGCAAAAACAGGTTTAGAATAGTTTTGCAAATGTATTAAAAATAAAAAACCTTGAAATATTACATTTACATGAGTATTCAGACCCTTTACCAGTGATGTAAAGTACTTAAGTCAAAATACTTTCAAGTACTACTTACATAGTTTTTTTGGGGGGTATCTGAACTTTACTATTGATTTTTATTACATTTTTAAAAAATGTAACCTTTATTTAACTAGGCAAGTCAGTTAAGAACAAATTCTTATTTACAATGACGGCCTACTCCGTCCAAACCCAGACGACACTGGGCCAATTGTGCGGCGCCTTATGGGACTCCCAATCATGGCCGGATGTGCCTGGTATTTTTGACTATATTTACTTTTACTTCACAAAATGTCTTATTAAGGTATCTTTACCTTTAGTCAAGTATGACAATTTGGTTTCAAACTTTTTTGGTACCCTTCCCCAGATCTGTGCCTCGACACAATCCTGTCTCGTAGCTCTACGGACAATTCCTTTGACCTCGCGGCTTGGTTTTTGCTCTGACATGCACTGTCAACTGTGGGACCTTATATAGACAGGTGTGCGCCTTTTCAAATCATGTCCAATCAATTTGAATTTACCACAGGTGGACTCCAATCAACTTGTAGAAACATCTCAAGGATGATCAATGGAAACAGGATGCACAAGAGCTCAATATACTGTCTCATAGCAAAGGGTCTGAATACTTATGTAAATAAGATATAGGACACCACAGTCTGTGGGATGGGACGGCTAGGACACCACAAGCTGAGGGATGAGACGGCTAGGACACCACAGTCTGTGGGATGGGACGGCTAAGACACCACAGTCTGTGGGATGGGACGGCTAGGACACCACAGTCTGTGGGATGGGACGGCTAGGACACCACAGTCTGTGGGATGGGACGGCTAGGACACCACAGTCTGTGGGATGGGACGGCTAGGACACCACAGTCTGTGGGATGGGACGGCTAGGACACCACAGTCTGTGGGATGGGACGGCTAGGACACCCAAGCTGAGGGATGACAGACACCACAAGCTGTGGGATGGGACGGCTAGGACACCACAGTCTGTGGGATGGGACGGCTAGGACACCACAGTCTGTGGGATGGGACGGCTAGGACACCACAGTCTGTGGGATGGGACGGCTAGGACACCACAAGCTGAGGGATGAGACGGCTAGGACACCACAAGCTGTGGGATGGGACGGCTAGGACACCACAGTCTGTGGGATGGGGGATGGGATGGGGCTAGGACACCACAAGCTCTGGGATGGGACGGCTAGGACACCACAAGCTGAGGGATGGGACGGCTAGGACACCACAAGCTGAGGGATGGGACGGCTAGGACACCACAAGCTGAGGGATGGGATGGCTAGGACACCACAAGCTGAGGGATGGGACGGCTAGGACACCACAAGCTGGCGGCGAGTCACTGGAGTTCATGTTTGAGTGGCACGGACCCAGAATGTGTCCTAAATAACACCCTATTCTCTATAGCGCACCACTTTTGATGAGAGCCCTATGGGCGATGGTCAAAAGTAGTGCACTTGAAAGGGCATATTGTGCCATTTGGCAAAGACCAAGAGAGGAGAAAGCCTGACCATATGCTAGTGCTGTTAGATTAGTAGCTTGACTGAACCACTGGGGAGGACAGGGACTGGGGAAGAGGCAGGGACTGGGGAGGAGGCAGGGACTGGGGAGGGCAGGGATTGGGGAGGAGGCAGGGACTGGGGAGGGCAGGGATTGGGGAGGAGGCAGGGACTGGGGAGGGCAGGGATTGGGGAGGAGGCAGGGACTGGGGAGGGCAGGGATTGGGGAGGAGGCAGGGACTGGGGAGGGCAGGGATTGGGGAGGAGGCAGGGACTGGGGAGGAGGCAGGGACTAGGGAGGAGGCAGAGACTGGACTGGGGAGGAGGCAGAACATAGCTGACTGAGCACAGCTACAGACAGAATGCCACCTTGTCCTGGTGTAAAGGCAACAGACACGTGTCCAAGAAGGATGGAGATTAAATCAAAACAAGATCTTTCTTCAATATGTTTCATCAAACAGTGCTTGTGCATTCAAGACTGCAGTTTAAAAGCAAATCCCCTTACAACACAATCTAATTACGAACGTGAATTTGACTTAAAATATACTATGATGAATACAGTACCATAACCTAAATATAATGTTATCATGGAACATCAAAGTGTTACATTTTGTGGGAGGATAAAAATGCTATTGTAGTTTTTGAAGTTTTTGTATTCTACTACATGGAGAACTGTATGTATGTACAGTTGAAGTCGGACGTTTACATACACTTAGGATGGAGTCATTAAAACTCGTTTTTCAACCATTCCACAAATGTCTTGTTAACAAACTATAGTTTTGGCAACTTTGTTGCATGACACAAGTCATTTTTCCAACAATTGTTTACAGGCAGATGATTTCACTTATAATTCCAGTGGGTCAGAAGTTTACATACACTAAGTTGACTGCGCCTTTAAACCACTTGGAAAATTCCAGAAAATTATGTCATGGCTTTAGAAGCTTCTGATAGGCTAATTGACATCATTTGAGTCAATTGGAGGTGTACCTGTGGATGTATTTCAAGGCCTACCTTCAAACTCAGTGCCTCTTTGCTTGACATCATGGGAAAACCAGAAGAAATTATCCAATCAGCCAAAATAAATCAGCCAAATAATTGTAGGCCTCCACAAGTCTGGTTCATCCTTGGGAGCAATTTCCAAACGCCTGAAGGTACCACGTTCACCTGTACAAACAATAGTATGCAAGTATAAACACCATGGGACAACACCACCGTCATACCGCTCAGGAAGGAGACGCGTTCTGTCTCCTAGAGATGAACGTACTTTGGTGCGAAAAGTACAAATCAATCCCAGAACAACAGCAAAGGACCTTGTGAAGATGCTGGAGGAAACGGGTACAAAAGTATCAATATCCACAGTAAAACGAGTCCTATATCAACATAACCTGAAAGGACGCTCAGCAAGGAAGAAGCCACTGCTCCAAAACCGCCATTAAAAAGCCAGACTATGGTTTGCAACTGCACTTGGGGACAAAGCTCGTACTTTTTGGAGAAATGCCCTCTGGTCTGATGACACAAAAATGGAACTGTTTGGCCATAATGACCATCGTTATGTTTGGAGGGAAAAGGGTGAGGCTTGCAACCCGAAGAACACCATCCCAACCCGTGAAGCACGGGGTGGCAGCATCATGTTGCTTTGCTGCAGGAGGGACTGGTGCACTTCACAAAATAGATGGCATCACGAGGTAGGAAATTATGTGGGTATATTGGAGCAAAATCTCAAGACATTAGTCAGGAAGTTAAAGCTTGGTCGCAAATGGGTCTTCCAAATGGACAATGACCCCAAGCATACTTCCAAAGTTGTGGCAAAATGGCTTAAGGACAACAAAGTCAAGGTATTGGAGTGGCCATCACAATGCCCTGACCTCAATCCTATAGAAAATTTGTGGGCAGAACTGAAAAGGCATGTGCGAGCAAGGAGGCCTACAAACCTGACTTAGTCACACCAGCTCTGTCAGGAGGAATGGGCCAAAATTCACCCAACTTATTGTGGGAAGCTTGTGGAAGGCTATCTGAAACATTTGACCCAAGTTAAAAAATGTAAAGGCAATGCTACCAAATACTAATTGAGTGTATGTAAACGTCTGACCCACTGGGAATGTGATGAAAGAAATAAAAGCTGAAGTAAATCATTCTCTTTACTATTATTCTGACATTTCACATTCTTAAAATAAAGTGATGATCCTAACTGACCTAAGACAGGGAATTTTTACGAGGATTAAATGTCAGGAATTGTGAAAAACTGAGTTTAAATGTATGTATGTATGTATGTATGTATGTATGTATGTATGTATGTATGTATGTATGTATGTATGTATGTATGTATGTATGTATGTATGTATGTATGTATGTATGTATGTATGTATGTATGTATGTATGTATGTATGTATGTATGTATGTATGTATGTATGTATGTATGTAAGTAAGTAAATGTACGTACGTACGTACATACATACAATCTGCTATCTCCAAAAGACAGGCAGTTTGTTTCCCTGTATTGTGCATTACTTTTGACCAGGGCTCTGATCCAAAGTAGTGCACTACATACGGCCTAGGGGGCCATTTGGGTCGCACTCCTCTAGTCACACAATGCAGAGTGGGGGGAGAAGGAAGGAAACGCTAGGATGGGCAGGAACCACTGAATGCAGTTGAGCAAAAATGTCAGAGGCATTCAAAGCGCCGTGGTCTGAAATGTCACCCAGATGAGGAGGCAGGCGAGAGGCTAAGCTGAGAGGGGAGATACAGAGGGAGCTGTGTGTGTGCAGGGGAGAATGCCACACACATACAGAAATGCAATGAATGACAAACACCATGCAGATAGCTGCTTTGAAAGAGAATGAGCACTGGGCTTACATTTACAGTACAGTGCACGCACGCACGCACACGCACGCACGCACGCGCACACACACACACACACACACACACACACACACACACACACACACACACACACACACACACACACACACACACACACACACACACACACACACACACACACACAGTGAACTAACATTCACAAAGGGAAACCAAATTGCAAACAAACAAAACACAAAATGCTCTTCTAAAAAATACTGTAAACTTGCAGTTTACTTAAGAGTCGCAATTGTTTGTCTCTGTGCCTACGAGTCGTAGTTGTTTGTCTCTGTGCCTACGAGTCATAGTTGTTTGTCTCTGTGCCTACGAGTCGTAGTTGTTTGTCTCTGTGCCTACGAGTCGTAGTCATTTGTCTCTGCCTACGAATTCATAGTCGTTTGTCTCTGTGCCTACGAGTTGTAGTCGTTTGTCTCTGTGCCTACGAGTTGTAGTTGTTTGTCTCTGTGCCTACGAGTCGTAGTTGTTTGTCTCTGTGCCTACGAGTCGTAGTCATTTGTCTCTGTGCCTACGAGTCGTAGTCATTTGTCTCTGTGCCTACGAGTTGTAGTCGTTTGTCTCTGTGCCTACGAGTTGTAGTCGTTTGTCTCTGTGCCTACGAGTTGTAGTTGTTTGTCTAGGTGCCTACGAGTCGTAGTTGTTTGTGCCTATATAGTAACCTTCCCCCTATACATATCTACCTCTATCACTCCAGTATCCCTGTCTCCTTACCCCTATACATATCTACCTCGCCTTTATGGAAGAGTGGCAAGAAGAAAGCCATTTCTTAAAGATATCCATAAAAAGTGTTGTTTAAAGTTTGCCACAAGCCACCTGGGAGACACACCAAACGTGGAAGAAGGTGCTCTGGTCAGATGAAACCAAAATTGAACTTTTTGGCAACAATGCAAAACGTTATGTTTGGCGTAAAAGCAACACAGCTCATCACCCTGAACACAGAATCCCCACTGTCAATCACCACCTTCCGGAGACACCTGAAACCTCACCTCTTTAAGGAATACCTAGGATAGGATAAGTAATCCCTCTCACCCCCCCCCCTTTAAGATTTAGATGCACTATTGTAAATGCACTACTGTTCCACTGGATGTCTTAAGGTGAATGCACCAATTTGTAAGTCGCTCTGGATAAGAGCGTCTGCTAAATGACTTAAATGTAAATGTAAATGTAATATTTCTATTTCATTTTTAATAAATGTTTTTTTTTTAAATCTAATAACCTGTTTTTATTTCGACATTACGGGTTATAGTGTGTAGATTGATGAGGGGGAAAAAATATTTTATCCATTTTAGAATGAGGCTGTAATGCAACCAAATATGGAACAAGTCAAAGGGTCTGAATACTTAATACTGTACATGTGCAATTGAAGGGTATACTTGAATGTTTACATTGAAAGGGTCCTTCAGCTGTAAATTAACATATTAAAAATGAGATCAAGTCTGGAGAGGGGGAACGTTATCAAACCTACAGCCTCAAGAGCTAACAACAAGTCACTGAGAAAAACCTTACCTGTTACACAACAAGACTTACAGAGAGGTACATTGTACAACTACTGTATTTCAGAGTAACCTCATTGACCAAAAAATATTTTGTACAGGCTTGGTTAAAGACAACCCCACTCGGAGTCTGAAGCTGCAGTTGGAGAGGACCCAGAGGGACAGGTGTGTGAGCTCAGCAACCAGCTGGCTGAGACCAAGGCCCACACCAATAGGCAGGGGCAGGAGACTGCAGATGAAGGAGGAACTAATGACTGTGAGAGACGTGGGAGATATGAATGGATACTGGTGGCTTGTGGATTGTGGCATGTGATTGGACCGTGAAAATAGACAATAAATTATTATTCTTCAATGGTTATGCCTGTTCAAATATAGATTTGTCTATGACCTGGTCTTCAGATGAATGAAAAGGTGACATCACAGCTGGAGATAACCTAACAGAGGCTGGTGTTCTCATTGGCTCAGCTGCAGGAGCTAGGGGCTGAGAGAGTCATCCACACCAATCAGATCGCAGCTCTGGGGACCGGGCGCAGCCAGCTGATTGGAGAGAAGAAGGATGTTGCTGAGCGCTATTGGACAGGGATGGAGGACAGGAGCAGGAAGTGACAGAACTGAGGTAGATATGCTGTCAGCTCAAGTGAGAGGAGGGAGTAATAGACTAATGAGTAGATGTGATGCACGTTTGGAGATATATATATATTTTTTTAAATGGCACTGGCAAAACATCACCACACACTTTAGCACAGAAATGAACACAATGTTTAAAAGGATAGGCCTGAGAAAGGCTCTGCGTAGAGTCACTGATCTAGATCCATGCATCCCAAATAACTACTCATTCATGTGATCAAGAAAAAGCTAATCCGTGCCTCTCCTTGAAGAAAAAAACACACTAAAATGTCTGACACTTTTACGCTTAGAAAATCATGCACAAGAGCTATGCGCACATGTATTAATGATGGGATTGTCATGTCTCACATCATGTCACCAGAAATACCAGAGATTGCAGAACTGCTGGAGCGAGAAGTGGCAGGATGTGGCCATGGATCTGCACACCGTCCTAGGCAGAACTAGAGGAACTAAGAGAGAAGAACCCTGGCGATTTAGTAAAATCATATCTAATGTATCCTGTTAGACATCCATCCATCCATTAAGATGTCTCGACCAACCAACCAACCAATCAATAACATGATTCATGATGTACCATATTATGTACAATTGGGGCCACATTAAACTCATTCAGCACCGCCAGAAGAGGACTGGCCACCCCTCAGAGCCTGGTTCCTCTCTACCCGGTACAGCCAGAAGAGGACTGGCCACCCCTCAGAGCCTGGTTCCTCTCTACCCGGTACAGCCAGAAGAGGACTGGCCACCCCTCATAGCCTGGTTCCTCTCTAGGTTTCTTCCTAGGTTTTGGCCTTTCTAGGGAGTTTTTCCTAGCCACCGCGCTTCTACACCTGCATTGCTTGCTGTTTGGGGTTTTAGGCTGGGTTTCTGTACAGCACTTTGATATATCAGCTGATGTACGACGGGCTATATAAATACATTTGATTTGATTCAGATTAGCATTATAGTGCTGTCTGTACTATTAAAAACTGTTGATGTGTAATATGTTGATTCCAGCTTCAAGAAAAGGACATCTGATGGTGGAGGTTGAGTCACTTCAGACAGAGAGGGGCAGAGAGACAAGTAAGTACAGACCTTCCGTGATGTGTACACTACATGATACCCTGAGCATGTACAAATATACTTCCCTGACTGTCTATGCTTATATCCATAACATTACTAATACATCTGGTCTTCCTCAGGGAAGAGATTCAGAATCTTCTTCTGCACTGGGCCAGTACAGAGGTAGAGCTGAGCAGAGTGAGAAAATATACTGGTTATCTGTTGAAGGTAGAGCTGAGCAGAGTGAGAAAATATACTGGTTATCTGTTGAAGGTAGAGCTGAGCAGAGTGAGAAAATATACTGGTTATCTGTTGAAGGTAGAGCTGAGCAGAGTGAGAAAATATACTGGTTATCTGTTGAAGGTAGAGCTGAGCAGAGTGAGAAAATATACTGGTTATCTGTTGAAGGTAGAGCTGAGCAGAGTGAGAAAATATACTGGTTATCTGTTGAAGGTAGAGCTGAGCAGAGTGAGAAAATATACTGGTTATCTGTTGAAGGTAGAGCTGAGCAGAGTGAGAAAATATACTGGTTATCTGTTGAAGGTAGAGCTGAGCAGAGTGAGAAAATATACTGGTTATCTGTTGAAGGTAGAGCTGAGCAGAGTGAGAAAATATACTGGTTATCTGTTGAAGGTAGAGCTGAGCAGAGTGAGAAAATATACTGGTTATCTGTTGAAGGTAGAGCTGAGCAGAGTGAGAAAATATACTGGTTATCTGTTGAAGGTAGAGCTGAGCAGAGTGAGAAAATATACTGGTTATCTGTTGAAGGTAGAGCTGAGCAGAGTGAGAAAATATACTGGTTATCTGTTGAGGGTAGAGCTGAGCAGAGTGAGAAAATATACTGGTTATCTGTTGAGGGTAGAGCTGAGCAGAGTGAGAAAATATACTGGTTATCTGTTGAAGGTAGAGCTGAGCAGAGTGAGAAAATATACTGGTTATCTGTTGAAGGTAGAGCTGAGCAGAGTGAGAAAATATACTGGTTATCTGTTGAAGGTAGAGCTGAGCAGAGTGAGAAAATATACTGGTTATCTGTTGAAGGTAGAGCTGAGCAGAGTGAGAAAATATACTGGTTATCTGTTGAAGGTAGAGCTGAGCAGAGTGAGAAAATATACTGGTTATCTGTTGAAGGTAGAGCTGAGCAGAGTGAGAAAATATACTGATTATCTGTTGAAGGTAGAGCTGAGCAGAGTGAGAAAATATACTGGTTATCTGTTGAAGGTAGAGCTGAGCAGAGTGAGAAAATATACTGGTTATCTGTTGAAGGTAGAGCTGGATGCTTGAAGACAACAGTCTGGAGCTGGAGAACAGCATGAGTCGGACTCTGCACAACAAACTCAAAGGTAACAGGCAACCCTCATATCTTGGGATTAAACATCATATTTTGGGATTAAACCTCATATTTTATTATGGGATTAAACCTCATATTTTGGGGTGAAGCCTCATATTTTGATATTAAACTTCATATCGTGATGGTACAGAGCACAAGGGGGCGATAAACTCCTGTTTTTTTACTGTTGTCCTCTGCAGGTGGTGAAGGAGTACACACTTCTGATAAAGGAACAGAGACAGAGTGAGTATGATCCTATTATTCAATATATAACTGTTTAATATTTTCTATGGGTCTTGATTCTAGAACTAGGACGACTTGCATAAGCATAGTAACGTTTGAATTCTGATTAACCATAACCGTGTCTTTCTGTTGTCAGTCTCTAGACTCTACATGCAATACATCTGGATTTATACAGAGACAAAGGAACATTTTACATTTGTTATGTCCTAGTATACCACTACAGACACAGGCTGCACAGGTGTCTTAGGAGGAGTCGGATAGTGAGCTGGGTCAGGTGAGGGCAGAGCTACAGATCCAGTCCCTGGAGTTGGTGGTTTTGGGCCAGCTGAGGGCCGAGCTACAGATGGTGTCCCTGGAGGAGGTGGAATGGCGCCAGGTGGGGCAGAACTACAGATGGTCTCCCTGGAGGAGGTGGATTGGGGCCAGGTGAGGGCAGAACTACAGATGGTGTCCCTGAAGGAGGTGGATGGGGGCCAGGTGAGGGCAGAACTACAGATGGTGTCCCTGGAGGAGGTGGATTGGGGCCAGGTGAGGGCAGAACTACAGATGGTGTCCCTGGAGGAGGTGGATTGGGGCCAGGTGAGGGCAGAACTACAGATGGTGTCCCTGGAGGAGGTGGATTGGGGCCAGGTGAGGGCAGAACTACAGATGGCGTCCCTGGAGGAGGTGGATTGGGGCCAGGTGAGGGAAGAACTACAGATGGTGTCCCTGGAGGAGGTGGATTGGGTCCAGGTGAGGGCAGAACTACAGATGGTGTCCCTGGAGGAGGTGGATTGGGTCCAGGTGAGGGCAGAACTACAGACGGTGTCCCTGGAGGAGTTGGATTGGGTCCAGGTGAGGGCAGAACTACAGACGGTGTCCCTGGAGGAGGTGGATTGGGGCCAGGTGAGGGCAGAACTACAGATGGTGTCCCTGGAGGAGGTGGATTGGCGCCAGGTGAGGGCAGAACTACAGACGGTGTCCCTGGAGGAGGTGGATTGGGGCCAGGTGAGGGCAGAACTACAGACGGTGTCCCTGGAGGAGGTGGAATGGCGCCAGGTGAGGGCAGAGCTACAGATGGTGTCCCTGGAGGAGGTGGATTGGGGCCAGGTGAGGGCAGAACTACAGATGGTGTCCCTGGAGGAGGTGGAATGGCGCCAGGTGAGGGCAGAGCTACAGATGGTGTCCCTGAAGGAGGTGGAATGGGGCCAGGTGAGGGCAGAACTACAGATGGTGTCCCTGGAGGAGGTGTTAAAGATCTATCTATCTGTCTACAGTGCATTCGTAAAGTATTCAGACCCCTTCCCCAGGTTTTGTTATGTTACAGCCTTATTCTAAAATGCATTAAATAAAAACAAATCCTCATCAATCTACATACAATACCCCATAATGACAAAGCGAAAGCAGTTTTTTAGAATTTTCTACAAGTACTTTATTTCCATACAGTACCAGTCAGAAATGTGGACACACCTACTCATTCAAGGGTTTTTTCTTTATTTTCAACATTGTAGAATAATAGTGAAGACATCAACACTATGAAATAACACATATGGAATCATGTAGTAACCAAAAATATGTTAAACAAATCAAAGTATATATTTTAGAATTTGGATTCTTCAAAGTAGCCACCCTTTGCCTTGATGACAGCTTTGCAAACATTTGGCATTCTTTCAACCAGCTTCATGAGGTAGTCACCTGGAATGCATTTCAATTAACAGGTGTGCCTTGTTAAACGTTAAATAGTGGAATTTCTTTCCTTCTTAATGCGTTTGAGCCAATCAGTTGTGTTGTGACAAGGTAGAGGTGTTATACAGAAGATAACCCTATTTGGTAAAAAGCCAAGTCCATATTATGGTGAGAACAGCTCAAATAAGCAAAGTGAAACGACAGTCCATCATTACTTTAAGACATGAAGATCAGTCAATACGGAAAATTTCAAGAACTTTTAAAGTTTCTTCAAGTGCAGTCGCATAAACCATCAAGCGCTATGATGAAACTGGCTCTCATGAGGACCACCACAGAGCTAACTCTGCTGCAAAGGATAAGTTCATTAGAATTAATTGCACCTTAGATTGCAACCTAAATAAATGCTTCACAGAGTTCAAGTAACAGACACATCTCAAAATCATCTGTTCAGAGGATACTGCGTGAATCAGGCCTTCGCGATCAGATTTCTGCAAAGAAACCACTACTAAAGGACACTAATAAGAAGAGACTTGCTTGGGCCAAGAAACACGAGCAAAGGACATTAGACCGGTGGAAATCTGTAGATTGCTCTGATTAATCCAAATTAGAGATATTTGGATCTAACCGCCAGGTCTTTGTGAGACGCAGAGTAGGGGAACGGATGATCTACACCTATATGGTTCCCACCGTGAAGCATGGAGGAGGAGGTGTGATGGTGTGGGGGTGCTATCAGTGATTTATTTAGAATTCAAGGCATACTTAACCAGCATGGCTACCACAGCATTCTGCAGCAATACGCCATCCCATCTGGTTTGCGCTTGTGGGACTATCACACCTCCAACACACTTCCAGGCGGTGTAAGGGCTATTTGACCAAGAAGGAGAGTGATGGAGTGCTACATCAGATGACCTGGCCTCCACAATCACCCGACCTCAACCCAATTGAGATGGTTTGGGACGAGTTGGACAGCAAGAGTGAAGGAAAAGCAGCCAACAAGTGCTCAGCATATATGGAGACTCCTTCAAGACTGTTGGAAAAGCATTCCAGGTGAAGCTGGTTGAGAGAATACCAAGAGTCTGCAAGGCTGTCATCAAGGCAAAGGGTGGCTACTTTGAAGAATCTCAAAAATAAAATATATGTTTTTGTTACTACATGATTCTATATGTTATTTCATAGTTTATATGTCTCACTATTATTCTACAATGTAGAAAATAGTACAAATAAAGAAAACCCTTGAATGAGTAGGTGTGTCCAAACTTTTGACTGGTGCAGTTGCAGTTGCAGTCAGAATTTTACATACACTTAGGATGGAGTCATTAAAACTCGTTTTTCAACCATTCCACAAATTTCTTGTTAACAAACTATAGTTTTGGCAAGTCGGTTAGGACATCTACTTTGCGCATGACACAAGTAATTTTTCCAACAATAGTTTACAGACCGATTATTTCATTTATAATTCACTTTATCACAATTCCAGTGGGTCAGAAGTTTACATACACTAAGTTGACTGTGCCATTAAGCAGCTGGGAAAATTCCACAAAATTATGTCATGGCTTTAGAAGCTTCTGACAGAAGCATGTGAGTCAATTGGAGGTTTCCCTGTGGATGTATTTCAAGGCCTACCTTCAAACTCAGTGCCTCTTTGCTTGACATCATGGGAAAATCAAAAGACATCAGCCAAGACCTCAGAAAAAAATTGAAGACCTCCACAAGTCTGGGTCATCCTTGGGAGCAATTTCCAAATGCCTGAAGGTACCACGATCATCTGTGCAAACAATAGTACACAAGTATAAATAGTACAAGGTACAAAAGTATCTATATCCACAGTAAAACGAGTCCTATATCAACATAACCTGAAAGGCCGCTCAGCAAGGAAGAAGCCACTGCTCCAAAACCGCCATAAAAAAGCCAGACTATGGTTTGCAACTGCACATGGGGACAAAGACCGTACTTTTTGGAGAAATGTCCTCTTGTCTGATGAAACAAAAATAGAACTGTTTGGCCATAATGACCATCGTTATGATTGGAGGGAAAAGGGGGAAGCTTGAAAACCGAAGAACACCATCCCAACTGTGAAGCACAGGGGTGGCAGCATCATGTTGTGGGGGTGCTTTGCTGCAGGAGGGACTGGTGCACTTCACAAAATAGATGGTATCATGAGGGGAGGAAAATTATGTGGATATATTGAAGCAACATCTCAAGACAAGTATGTGGACACCCCTTCAAATGAGTAGATTCTACTAAAATCCAGCACACCGCCATGCAATCTCCATAGCCAAACATTGTCAGTAGAATGGCCCGTACTGAAGAGCTCAGTGACTTTAAACGTGGCACCATCATAGGATGCCAACAAGTCCAGCGAGTCAATTCATCAAATTTCTGCCCTGATAGAGCTGCCCCGGTCAACTGTAAGTGCTGTTATTGTGAAATGGAAACGTCTAGGAGCAACAACGGCTCAGCCCTGAAGTGGTAGGCCACACACTTTCACAGAATGTGACTGGCGAGTGCAGAAGCGTGCAGTGCTTAAAAATCTTCTGTCGTCACTTGCAACACTCACTACCGAGTTCCAAACCTCCTCTGGAAGCAATGACAGCACAATAACTGTTTGTTGGGAGCTTCATGAAATGGGTTTGTCGAGATCGGTGTGGAAGAACTTGACAGGCCTGCACAGAGCCCTGACCCCATCGAACACCATTGGGATGAATTGGAATGCTGACTGCGAACCAGGCCTAATCGCCCAACATCAGTGCCCGACCTGACTAATGCTCTTGTCGTTGAATGGAAGAAAGTCCCCGCAGCAATGTTCCAGCATCTAGTAGAAAGCCTTCCCAGAAGAGTGGAAACTGTTTTGCTGCAAAGGGGGGACCAACTCCATATTAATGCCTATTCTTGGAATGAGATGTTTGACGAGCAGTTGTCCACATACTTTTGATCATGTAGTGTATTTACAGTACACAGCTACAATACCTCCACCAAGCGGCATGATTATATCATATTCAATGCTTGTATTCTCCAGTTCAAATGCCAGTTTAAAGCATGCAAGTTTTCCAAATCAAGTGTCTCTCCAAAAAGTCATGCTCACGTTCACTTCCAGTCATGCTCACCAGATGGTACAGTATCACTCCATCCAGCTATATTAGCAGTCTATGATCTGCTCAATCCCAGGAAAATGTTGGTGGGAAGAAGTCTTCATGGATTTCTAGCCAATGGATTTTCTCATGGTATGGCTGTCTCAGATTGTTTTGAGTCCATCAGGGCCAAAGGTGAACTGGTTGAATTGTCCAGAGTACATCAGAGATTGGCTGATGATGTCCTATAGAGGTTCTGGTTGGTCAGTATCTCAGAATTCTGGAGTGTAATTGGTTGGATCTAGGCTATGAGAAAATGTTGCCGTTTTGAAGCAAATTTTCTCCTATTTTACACATTTTACTATCAAAAACTATCTGGGGGGCCGGTAATCCTGCGTGCCCATTCGGTAATCCTGCGTGCCTATTCGATAATCCGGTCCAAGCCGGATCTGTCCTGTTATTAGTTTAGTATCCCAATGTTCTGGAGTCTGATTGTTTTGTATTGTTTTCCAAAGGTTCTAGTTCGACGGTGTGCCAGCGTGCCCTCTCCACCTGACCCTGGCTACACATGTCCCTCCAATGAGAACGTCCCGTCTCTGGAGCCTCTGGACCAATCAGAACTCTCCCCAGCACCGTGTTATTGGAGTACACGTGGTCCTGTCACAGTGTGAGGGGGGGGGGGGGAGAGAAGGTTTTACTTGCAATAGTTATGATCTTTATATGTGGTTGTTTTTCCTACTTTAGTTGAATGCACTGACTGTAAGTCGCTCTGGATAAGTGTCTGTTAAATGACTACAATGTCAATCATAAAAGGGGTTATGCTATTTCTGTAGGGTCTTTTTCTTTACAGAAACCCATATTTATATATCTAATGTGAGGTAATCATATGTCATATGAAAAGCAGAGGAAAGTAGCTCCTCCTACCTGCATGACGATGAACTCCATCACGAGGGGCAGCGTAGTGACATCACCAGGGGGCAGGTCAAACAAGAAGGGGGTGTTGGCCCCGCCCACACCCCTGGTCTCCTTGGTTCCGATCACCAACCCGTCATGACGCAGGTTGATCACCACATGGGAGTCTGTAGAGAGTAGAGACGTATACAAATATCAGACTCTACTACCTCTCTTCAATCTTCAACAACACAAATGCTAACTGCTTCAGGGTATTCCTACAGTATTACTACAGTATTACTACAGCACTTCCAGACGTGGAAATAGAGCAGCTGTGGTAAGAGAGGACCAGCAATAATCACATATATGTACCTATTCAGCAAAGAAATATGATTTAATATGAATATAATAAACATATCACATTTTATTCTAGAGTCCGAGAGGCATTTAATCCACAACAGTGAACAGGAAGGCTGGATCGATGCTATAAATTACACTCTCATTCCAGTATCCCAGCATTAAACTGTCAGTCTAAAGCTGACCAACCAAGAAGCAGCTCTTTAAATCAGCACTGGGCTACATGGGATTGAAACATTGTCTAGAGGATTGTGAAGAGAGAGACAGAGAGGATTAAACCACAATCACAATGTCATTTTTTTTTAAAGGGATGATCTCCTGCTGCATTAATTTGGCTCCTGTAAGACATCATTTAATCCCCAAAACATTAAAAGCAAACATGAGGGTTTACTTTACTGTTACCTCTGGCCCTAAAAAGCAAATCTCAGAGGCCAGGGCAACAACCCACGCAGCTCAACGACCTTACATAATGTCTGGATCTGGGTGGATGAACACAATATGGCTGTTTGGTGAGGGAATAGAACCCAGGTAGATGCAGAGGGAGAGAGATGGGGAAGGAGACAGAGAAAGAATGAAAGAGAGAGACAGAGAAAGAAAGAAAGAAAGAAAGAGACAGAGAAAGAGAGAGAAAGAAAGAGAGAGAAAGAAAGAAAGAAAGAAAGAGACAGAGAAAGAGAGAAAGAAAGAGAGAGAAAGAAAGAAAGAAAGAAAGAAAGAAAGAAAGAGGGGGCAGAGGGGGAGAGATTGGGACCAAGAGTCAGAGACAGAGAGGGAGAGATGTTCCACCTGTTTCTCCTAGTGTATGGGTTTGCTCCTATACGTGAGGTTGACCAGATACAGAGAGACAAAGTTAGAGACAAAGTAGTTTACCTGGTGCTCCTAGTGTGTGAGGTTGGGCTACCTGGTGCTCCTAGTGTGTGAGGTTGGGTTACCTGGTGCTCCTAGTGTGTTGGTGTGAGGTTGGGTTACCTGGTGCTCCTAGTGTGTTGGTGTGAGGTTGGGTTACCTGGTGCTCCTAGTGTGTTGGTGTGAGGTTGGGTTACCTGGTGCTCCTAGTGTGTGAGGTTGGGTTACCTGGTGCTCCTAGTGTGTTGGTGTGAGGTTGGGTTACCTGGTGCTCCTAGTGTGTGAGGTTGGGTTACCTGGTGCTCCTAGTGTGTTGGTGTGAAGTTGGGTTACCTGGTGCTCCTAGTGTGTTGGTGTGAAGTTGGGTTACCTGGTGCTCCTAAGTGTGTTGGTGTGAGGTTGGGTTACCTGGTGCTCCTAGTGTGTGAGGTTGGGTTACCTGGTGCTCCTAGTGTGTTGGTGTGAGGTTGGGTTACCTGGTGCTCCTAGTGTGTGAGGTTGGGTTACCTGGTGCTCCTAGTGTGTTGGTGTGAAGTTGGGTTACCTGGTGCTCCTAATGTGTTGGTGTGAAGTTGGGTTACCTGGTGCTCCTAGTGTGTTGGTGTGAGGTTGGGTTACCTGGTGCTCCTAGTGTGTGAGGTTGGGTTACCTGGTGCTCCTAGTGTGTTGGTGTGAAGTTGGGTTACCTGGTGCTCCTAGTGTGTTGGTGTGAAGTTGGGTTACCTGGTGCTCCTAGTGTGTTGGTGTGAGGTTGGGTTACCTGGTGCTCCTAGTGTGTGAGGTTGGGTTACCTGGTGCTCCTAGTGTGTGAGGTTGGGTTACCTGGTGCTCCTAGTGTGTGAGGTTGGGTTACCTGGTGCTCCTAGTGTGTTGGTGTGAGGTTGGGTTACCTGGTGCTCCTAGTGTGTTGGTGTGAGGTTGGGTTACCTGGTGCTCCTAGTGTGTTGGTGTGAGGTTGGGTTACCTGGTGCTCCTAGTGTGTGAAGTTGGGTTACCTGGTGCTCCTAGTGTGTTGGTGTGAGGTTGGGTTACCTGGTGCTCCTAGTGTGTTGGTGTGAGGTTGGGTTACCTGGTGCTCCTAGTGTGTTGGTGTGAGGTTGGGTTACCTGGTGCTCCTAGTGTGTGAGGTTGGGTTACCTGGTGCTCCCAGTGTGTTGGTGTGAGGTTGGGTTACCTGGTGCTCCTAGTGTGTGAGGTTGGGTTACCTGGTGCTCCTAGTGTGTTGGTGTGAGGTTGGGTTACCTGGTGCTCCTAGTGTGTGAGGTTGGGTTACCTGGTGCTCCTAGTGTGTTGGTGTGAGGTTGGGTTACCTGGTGCTCCTAGTGTGTGAGGTTGGGTTACCTGGTGCTCCTAGTGTGTGAGGTTGGGTTACCTGGTGCTCCTAGTGTGTTGGTGTGAGGTTGGGTTACCTGGTGTAAGGTTGACCAGGTTATCTGCTTGGAGGACCATGGCCTTGACGCGGTGGGCCAGGGTCTGATACTGGAGCAGAATAAACAGCTGACCCTGGACCTGTGGGCTGAGGCTCAGTCCTCTACTGGTCGCCGCATCCTGGGAGGTCAGGCTCTGCACAGGGTCAAAGGTAAAAAGGGCAAACAATCTGATGCCCGACTGTAAGCAATCTAGAAGGCATGGAATTCTGTCACAGACAACCTGTAGCCTTACAAAACAAGCCTTGGGACACAGGGTAGCCTAGTGGTTAGAGTGTTGGACTAGTAACTGAAAGGTTGCAAGTTCAAATCCCCGAGCTGACAAGGTACAAATCTGTCGTTCTGCCCCTGAACAGGCAGTTAACCCACTGTTCCTAGACCAGTTATCCCACTGTTCCTAGGCCAGTTAACTCACTGTTCCTAGGCCGTCATTGAAAATAAGAATTTGTTCTTAACTGACTTGCCTGGTTAAATAAAGGGAAAACATTTCTCTGAGAGTGTGATTGGCCATGTTCCAGACCGTCAGTTGAGCACCAAATCTCACAACACCTGGATAAATGTTAATCATGTAACGTCAGTAATCACATCAATATAATATCGCAATCCGATGCCCAACTGACTGCGATCGAGATGCCGTGGCATTCATTCCGAGGTTAATTTGTGCAGTAAAACAATTGCTTTGCAAACGGTTCTGGAACGCACCCAGACGGACTGTTTTTTCATACAGCAGAGTACAGTTAATAATGTCAAAGTGCGCTGTACTGCTTGGATCATTGTCACATGACTAAAGGACACTAACTAAGCCTGTACCATGATCCCTGCTATCACAGAGCAGGTCTTACCCTTGACGCTGCACGTAACACGACATAACAGAAGGAAATATAAGTTAATTTGATCCATGTAACCTATTTTTCTCTTCACGCTGTCTTTCATACTAAAATGCTCATCTACATTACCATTAACCTCATTTCAAATGATAAAATCACAAACTCCATCTGTCTTGGTCATAACAAACCCATGTTCACCCGTAGATCTCTTCGTCACAGATCCCCAGACTGACGTCAATTCAAAACACCAGTAGATGTATCATCTCTCTCATACTAATGCTCTTTCCAATACAGTATATTAACCTAATTTACACTGATTCAATTGATAAACTCATCCATGTCCTCTTCACACAGATCACAGAAGTCAATTCAAAACACGTCATCAGTATCACCATCACAAACGGTATCACCGTCATCAGTATCATCATTTGGCTGAACACATCAATTCAAACCACCAAAGACCACTACCTTTTTTAGCTTCCACTTCTTGGGGCTAAGCTCCTTAGTACAATAGATAGAATGATCTGTCTTCCAGTCCTTTCCCCCCAGCTGTACCTCTAGTTCCCCCAGCAGAGAGCCCCTCAGGCTGGGTAGGTTTCGTGTGTACACAACCAGTCTGAGCACACAGCGCTGAAGTTCCTCCAGGGAACCAGCCTTCATGGTCAAGCCCAGGGTGTGAGGGTCCAGATTAGGCCCAGGGCTAAGGCTGGAGTTGGGGCTAAGGCTGGGGCTACAGAGGGTGGAGGCCTGGAGCGGGCAGGGGCACAGAGGGGCTAGGTTGGCCATCACAGACACCTCCCCCAGGCGGTGAGTGGTTCCGGTCAGGCTGAGGACCGTGATGCTCAGGGTGCCTTTCTCTGAGGAGAAGGACATGGTGAAGTGGAGGGTTGGGGCCGGCCGAGCTGGTTCTCTGCAGCTGGACCCGTAGTGGAGGGTGTGGAGTGGGATGGGGGCGAAGTGGCCATCCTCGGGGGCGCAGGTGGAAGGAGTATGGTATGAGGATGTACTGGTGAGTCTTCTGCGCTCGCTGTACAGGCTGTGTCCCGTGATGGAGCAACTCCGCTCCAGAGTCTGGCGAGTCTTGGAGATGAGACCCAGACGAGGGAGGGAGGGGAAAGAGGAGCGTCCACCACCATGGTGGGAGTTCATGGGCTTGTAGTGCGGGGAGGCGATGGAGGGTGTGGATAGACGACGCAGGGGGAAGTAGGACTTGGGATGCTGCTCCTTGTGCTCGGAGGAGGCTCCACGGGAGGAGCGATGGGAGGAGAGGGGAAGAGTGGTGAAGTCATCATCGGAGGGAGTAGAGCTGCTGAAGGTGGTGGGGTACTCCACTACCTCCCCGTCTAGATCCTCATCCTGCTGCCTGGTTGTGGTGGTCCCTGCCTGGGGAGGATGAGGTGAAGCGGGGCTCTGTGCCTGGACTCCCAGGGTCATGGTGTCACCAGGTGGTGGTGGTGTTCTAGGCTCCTGGTCTTGGAGAGGACAGGTCTTACTCCTCTTCCAGCACAACACACAGCCCAGGATTAGACAGAGACAGAATGTCACCAAGCCAACCAACAGCAGAACCTGCAGATGGACTACAGAACAAGGAAGATTTAAAAAATATATATATATATATTGATTGATTTAATGCTTCCTTCTCCATTTTGTACCATGATCATTGGCAATGACTTACTAGCTAGCAGATGTGGACTGGGACTAGAAATCAGTCCTGCTATTTCACATGGCCCATTTGAATTATATACAGTATATATACATAATTAAAATGGGCGTGTGATATACACTGCTTAAAAAAATAAAAGGAACACTAAAATAACACATCCTAGATCTGAATGAATGAAATATTCTTATTAAATACTTTTTTCTTTACATAGCTGAATGTGCTGACAACAAAATCACACAAAAATTATCAGTGGAAATCAAATTTATCAACCCATGGAGGTCTGGATTTGGAGTCACGCTCAAAATTAAAGTGGAAAACCACACTACAGGCTGATCCAACTTTGATGTAATGTCCTTAAAACAAGTCAAAATGAGGCTCAGTAGTGTGTGTAGCCTCCACGTGCCTGTATGACCTCCCTACAACGCCTGTGTATGCTCCTGATGAGGTGGAGGATGGTCTCCTGAGGGATTTTTTGAGCAGTGTATATAATTCCAATGGGCCGTGTGAAATAGCAGGACTGATTTCTAGTCCCAGTCCACATCTGCTAGCTAGTAAGTTATTGACAATGATCACGGTACAAAATGGAGAAGGAAGCATTAAATCAACCTTTTTCTTACAGACCTGAGCTAAGCATTATAAGTCAACAACCACATTTTAAGTTAAAAGAAAACTTGACATTGTTACATTATTTGTACAGTATTTGATAATATTAGTCATATTTTTTTACGCTAAGATGATTTATAACAACATATCGGTTTTTTTTGCTAGCTGAACCATACCTCCCAGCTGAACCATACCTCCCTGCTGAACCATACCTCCCTGCTGAACCATACCTCCCTGCTGAACCATACCTCCCTGCTGAACCATACCTCCCTGCTGAACCATACCTCCACGCTGAACCATACCTCCACGCTGAACCATACCTCCACGCTGAACCATACCTCCACGCTGAACCATACCTCCACGCTGAACCATACCTCCACGCTGAACCATACCTCCACGCTGAACCATACCTCCACGCTGAACCATACCTCCACGCTGAACCATACCTCCACGCTGTACCATACCTCCATGCTGAACTATACATCCCTGCTGAACTATACCTCCCTGCTGAACCATACCTCCCAGCTGAACTATACATCCCTGCTGAACCATACCTCTCAGCTGAACCATACATCCCTGCTGAACCATACATCCCAGCTGAACTATACCTCCCTGCTGAACTATACATCCCTGCTGAACTATACCTCCCTGCTGAACCATACCTCCCAGCTGAACTATACATCCCTGCTGAACCATACCTCTCAGCTGAACTATACATCCCTGCTGAACCATACCTCCCAGCTGAACTATACATCCCTGCTGAACCATACCTCTCAGCTGAACCATACATCCACGCTGAACCATACCTCCCTGCTGAACCATACCTCCCTGCTGAACCATACCTCCATGCTGAACTATACATCCATGCTGAACCATACCTCCCAGCTGAACTATACCTTCCAGTTGCTTGGTGAACAGAACCTGTATGAGCAGCCAGAAGAACAGGACGACCATAATGCCTTCGATCATTCCTTTACAGCAGAAGAGTACCACTGCCTGCCACAGGGTCTGGTCAGGGTATTCCTCATCGTGGTAAGGCATGGTGCTGGTGATGCCCGAATGTCTTATTGGACTTGAGTTATTCTTTTAAGTGAAGCGAAAAATTCTTAAGAGTGCATCTTCATGGATGTCCTTGGGCTCTATAGAGTGAGCAGAAACTTCAACTTAAATATGGATCCTAGGAGAGATAGCTTACTCCATAGCTCAACTCCTACTCCAGTACATTAGATCCAGAAGAATTTGTAGATATAGAAGTGGTTCTACAGGGAGGACCTGGGTCCCAGAGGTCTTATTGGGACTTGGCTTATTCCGTTCAGCTCCTAGTGGAGCAGAGGGCTTCAACAGTGATAGTCTCCAGAGAATCGTGAGGTCCTACTGGAAATTCTCCACAGAAATACGGTGCCTCTAAACATCCACTGGATCCATTACACAGAGTTAGGACTCATTGCTGAGCTAGGATGGATAGTACATTCTGTTCAGTAAAGGGAAACCCTGAGTTTAGATATGAGGTATCTAAACATCCACAGCAGAATACAGTCCCCAGGTTCCACAAAACTACAGTTAGGGTTTAGGATGGATATGTTATTGTGTGCAGCATAAGGAGAGACAGTTCTGGTTTAGGATTGTTGTCATTCTGTGCAGCATAGGGAAGAGCCTGAGATTAAATCCTGTAGGTACTTCACTTTATTTCGAAACATCCGTACCAGTTCAGAGAATCCAGAAGAGTTTGTTCGGATTGCCGAGTTCGGACGGATAGCCGAGTTCGGACGGATTGCAGAGTTCGTACGGATTGCAGAGTTCGGACAGATAGCCGAGTTCGGACGGATTGCCAAATTAGGACGGATTGCCGAATTAGGACGGATTGCCGAGTTAGGATGGATTGCCGAGTTAGGATGGATTGCAGGATGATTGCATTCTGTGAAACAGAGCAGCGTGTCTTTATTCCTGATCCGTGTCTTTATTCCTGATCCGTGTCTTTATTCCTGATCCGTGTCTTTATCCCTGATCCATGTCTTTATCCCTGATCCGTGTCTTTATCCCTGATCCGTGTCTTTATTCCTGATCCGTGTCTTTATTCCTGATCCGTGTCTTTATCCCTGATCCGTGTCTTTATTCCAGCTCCGTGTCTTTATCCCTGCTCCGTGTCTTTATTCCTGATCCGTGTCTTTATCCCTGATCCGTGTCTTTATCCCTGATCCGTGTCTTTATCCCTGATCTGTGTCTTTATCCCTGATCTGTGTCTTTATTCCAGCTCCGTGTCTTTATCCCTGATTCGTGTCTTTATCCCTGATCCGTGTCTTTATCCCTGATCCGTGTCTTTATTCCTGATTCGTGTCTTTATTCCTGATCCGTGTCTTTATCCCTGATCCGTGTCTTTATCTCTGCTCCGAGTCTTTATCCCTGCTCCGTGTCTTTATCCCTGATCCGTGTCTTTATCTCTGCTCCGAGTCTTTATCCCTGCTCCGAGTCTTTATTCCTGCTCCGAGTCTTTATCCCTGATCCGTGTCTTTATCCCTGCTCCGTGTCTTTATTCCAGCTCCGTGTCTTTATCCCTGATCCGTGTCTTTATTCCTGATCCGTGTCTTTATTCCTGATCCGTGTCTTTATTCCCAATCCATGTCTTTATTCCCAATCCAAAATCTCTCTTTCTTTTTTCTTTAGCTTTTTCTTCAGAAGGCTCTTTGTTTGCCCCACATTGCTTCAGAGTGATGTTCAAAGTCACAAAGAAAGGAAAACCACAACTTTGAATTTTGCTTCTGACAAAGCTTCCCTGGCAGTCAACATCACAATGTCCTTGACATCTAGATGACATGACAGAATGGTCAGGAAGATCTAATCTGTACAACTCCATAGTTATTATTAGTATCAGAAAGTCTGATCTTCACAAATTTTTTATGATGCATCAACCTTATATCATTCCAAAAATCCCTGTTTCCACACTGCTTCAAGGATGGGTTGACCAATCTTGCAGTCCTTCTCCAATGTCCTCTCTGTGATTCAACTCAGTCTCAATCCAGCCAGGATAATAATTCCAGAGATTAAACGTTTTGGTAATTCCCTCTTCTACAGAGAGAGTCCCCAGTGAGAGAGGGGCGGGGTGGGGAGGGGCCGGGCAGGGGAGGAGGGGCCGGCTGGGCGGGAGGAGGGAAGGTGGGAGGGGCCGGGAGGGGGAGGAGGGGCCAGAGGGAAGGCGGGAGGGAGAAGAGGGAAGGCAGGAGGGGGGAGGAGAGGCCGAGAGGGGGAGGAGGGGCCGGGAGGGCGGGAGGAGGGAAGGCAGGAGGGAAACGAGGGAAGGCAGGAGGAGGGGCCGGGAGGTGGAGGAGGGAGGCGGGAGGACGAGGGAAGGCGGGAGGGGAACGAGGGAAGGCGGGAGTGGGATGAGGGAAGGCAGGAGGGGGAGGAGGGGCCGGGAGGAGGAGCAGGGAGGGTGGGAGGGGGAGGAAGGAGGGGTTACAGGATGAATGAAACCGTTGCTCCAGATGTCAATCCAGCAGTGAAGCGAGTACCGACCTCTCTCACTCACACTCACACACACACACACACACACACACACACACACACACACACTACACTTACTATTCACCCCTCATCCCTGTACATAGACACACACCAATCCCCCCTGTCACTTCTATTAGCATGTCCACTGTCATCTGTCTGTTGCACATCCGAGTTCAGGAATTGACTCTCCTAATCTGGAAACAAACTCCTTTTCTCCATTCCACACACACATGGACATAAACACACTAAGATGTTGCGGAGGAGTCATTAAAACTAGTTTTTCAACCATTCCACAAATTTCTTGTTAACAAACTATAGTTTTGCAAGTTGCTTAGGACATCTCCTTTGTGCATGACACAAGTCATTTTTCCAACAATTGTTTACAGACAGATAATTTCACTTAAAATTAACTATCACAATTCCAGTGGGTCAGAAGTTTACATACACTAAGTTGACTGTGCCTTTAAACAGTGTGGAAAATTCCAGAAAATTATGCAATGTCCTTAGAAGCTTCTGATAGGCTAATTTACATAATTTTAGTCAATTGGAGGTGTACCTGTGGATGTATTTCAAGGCCTACCTTCAAACTCAGTGCCTTTTTGCTTGACATCATGGTAAAATCAAAAGAAATCAGTAAAAATTGTCCTCTGGTCTGATGAAACAAAAATAGAACTGTTTGGCCATAATGACCATCATTATGTTTGGAGGAAAAAGGGGGAGACTTGCAAGCTGAAGAACACCATCCCAACTGTGAAGCACAGGGGTGGCAGCATCATGTTGTGTGGGTGCTTTGCTGCAGGAGGGACTGGTGCACTTCACAAAATAGATGGCATCATGAGGAAATAACATTTTGTGGATATATTGAAGCAACATCTCAAGACATCAGTTAATGCTTGGTCGTAAATGGGTCTTCCAGATGGACAATGACCCCAAGCAGACTTCCAAAGTTGTGGCAAAATGGCTAAAGGACAACAAAGTCAAGGTATTGTAAGTCGCTCTGGATAAGAGCGTCTGCTAAATGACTTAAATGTAATGTAAATGTATTGGAGTGGCCATCACAAAGCCCTGACCTCAATCCTATAGAACATTTGTGGGCAGAACTGAAAAAGCGTGAAAGAAATAAAAGCTGAAAGAAAATATTGTCTCTAATATTATTCGGACATTTCACATTCTTAAAATGAAGTGGTGATCTGACCTAAAACAGGGAATATTTACTTGGATTAAATGTCAGGAATTATGAAAAACTGAGTTGAAATGTACTTGACTAAGGTGTATGTAAACTTCCGACTTCAACTGTATATCTACATACATCTATACACATACATCTACACATCTATACATATATCTATACACATACATCTATATATCTATACACATACATCTATTCATCTATACACATCTATACATCTAGAAAAAGAATGCTGAGTTGCATCCAAAGAACACCATACCTACTGTGAAGCATGGGGGTGCAAACATCATGCTTTGGGGCTGTTTTTCTGCAAAGGGACCAGGACGACTGATCCGTGTAAAGGAAAGAATGAATGGGGCCATGTATCGTGAGATTTTGAGTGAAAACCTCCTTCCATCATCAAGGGCATTGAACGTGGCTGGGTCTTTCAGCATGACAATGGTCCCAAACACACCGCCCGGGCAACGAAGGAGTGGCTTCGTAAGAAGCATTTCAAGGTCCTGGAGTGACCTAGCCAGTCTCCAGATCTCAACCCCATATAAAATCTTTGGAGGGAGTTGAAAGTCTGTGTTGCCCAGCAACAGCCCCAAAACATCACTGCTCTAGAGGAGATCTGCATGGAGGAATGGGCCAAAATACCAGCAACAGTGTGTGAAAAACTTGTGAAGATTTACAGAAAATGTTTGACCTCTGTTATTGCCAACAAAGTGTATATAACAGAGTATACTTATTTTCCACCATAATTTGCAAATAAATTCATTAAAAAACCTACAATGTGATTTTCTGGACTTTTTTCTCTCATTTTGTCTGTCATAGTTGAAGTGTACCTATGATGAAAATTACAGGCCTCTCATCTTTTTAAGTGGGAGAATTTGCACAATTGCTGGCTAACTAAATACTTTTTTGCCCCACTGTATCTATACACATACATCTATACACATCTCTATACACATACATCTATACACATACATCTACTGTATATATCTATACACATACAGCTATACATCTATACACATACATCTATACACATATCTATACACATACAGCTATACATCTATACACATACATCTATACACATATCTATACACATACATCTATACATCTATCATACATCTATACACATACATCTACATCTATGCATCCATACATCTATACACATACATCTATACACCTATACACACACACACATCTATACACCTATACACACACACATCTATACACCTATACACACACACATCTATACACCTATACACACACATCTATACACCTATACACACACATCTATACACCTATACACACACATCTATACACCTATACACACACATCTATACACCTATACACACACATCTATACACATACATCTATACATCTATACACATACATCTATACATCTACATATCTATACACATACATGTATACATCTATACACATACATCTATACATCTATATATACACATCTATACACATACACACACACATCTATACATCTATATATATCTATACGCACACATCTATACACACACATATATACATCTATATATATCTATGCACATACATCTATATATATCTATACACATACATCTATACATCTATATATATCTATACACACACATCTATACATCTATATATATCTATACACATACATCTATATATATCTATACACATACATCTATACATCTATATATATCTATACACATACATCTATACATCTATATATATCTATACACCTATACACACACATCTATACACACACATCTATACACCTATACACACACATCTATACACCTATACACACACATCTACACATCTATACACATACATGTATACATCTATACACACACATCTATACATCTATATATATCTATACACATACATCTATACATCTATACACATACATCTATACACATACATCTATACATCTATACACATACATCTATACATCTATACACATACATCTATACATCTATATATATCTATACACATACATCTATACATCTATATATATCTATACACATACATCTATACACATACATCTATACATCTATACACATCTATACACATACATCTATACACATACATCTATACATCTATACACATCTATATATATCTTTACATCTATACACACACACATCTATATATATCTTTACATCTATACACACACATCTATATATATCTTTACATCTATACATCTATATATATCTTTACATCTATACACATACATCTATATATATCTTTACATCTATACACATATAATGGCCAAATAACACATATCCTTTTTCAGACTTAATATAATATATAGGTGGCAGGGTAGCCTAGTGGTTAGAGTGTAGAGGTGGCAGGGTAGCCTAGTGGTTAGAGTGTAGAGGTGGCAGGGTAGCCTAGTGGTTAGAGTGTAGAGGTGGCAGGGTAGCCTAGTGGTTAGAGTGTAGAGGTGGCAGGTAGCCTAGTGGTTAGAGTGTGGTTAGCCTAGTGGTTAGAGTGTAGAGGTGGCAGGGTAGCCTAGTGGTTAGAGTGTAGAGGTGGCAGGGTAGCCTAGTGGTTAGAGTGTAGAGGTGGCAGGGTAGCCTAGTGGTTAGAGTGTAGAGGTGGCAGGGTAGCCTAGTGGTTAGAGTGTAGAGGTGGCAGGGTAGCCTAGTGGTTAGAGTGTAGAGGTGGCAGGGTAGCCTAGTGGTTAGAGTGTAGAGGTGGCAGGGTAGCCTAGTGGTTAGAGTGTAGAGGTGGCAGGGTAGCCTAGTGGTTAGAGTGTAGAGGTGGCAGGGTAGCCTAGTGGTTAGAGTGTAGAGGTGGCAGGGTAGCCTAGTGGTTACTCTAACCACAATTCCTCCCATTAATCTCCTATTACAGAAAAAAACACTTTCCATTGATCGTTAGTTCTCTATTGACTTCTCGTCCTGTATTTGTCTTTGAAATATTATATAGTGACTAGGAAAAACTCCCTGGAAAGCAAGGAACCTAGGAAGAAACCAGACTCTGGCTGTGCCAGGAGTATAAGAGTATAAGGGTCATTAAGGCTAGCTCGTTCTTCAAGATGTTCAAATGTGCATAGAGGACCAGCAGGGTCAAATAATAATCACAGTGCTTATAGAGAGTGCAATAGGTCAGCACCTCAGGAGTAAATGTCAGTTGTCTTTTTATAGCCGAGAATTCAGAGGACAGGACAGCAAGTGTGTTAGCAGGAAAGAGAGCGAGAGAAGGTCGAAACAGCAGATCCGGGTTCCATATCCGCAGGCAGAACAACAGAAACTGGATCAGCAGCATGACCAGGTGGACTGGGGAGAGCCAGGAGTCGTCATGCCAGGAAGGTCTGAGGCATGGTCCTAGAGCTCAGGTCCTCCGGGAGAGGAGAGATGGGAGAATATTTAAGATCACAAAGGACACCAGATATATGTGAGGTTATGGTAGAGGCTTAATAAAACAGGAATACACATTTGTAAACAAACAGAGCACAGATATGGACTCTGCTCCAGAGATGTCGCTGGATGTAATCTGTTTAAGAGGCAACGCCACCCCCAACTGGATCATACTGCATCCATCCTATACTGCATCCTTCCCATGAATAGCCTCTTCATAATGCATGACACACATGCTAATAACGTCTCATATCCACAGGCAGAACAACAGAAACTGGATCAGCAGCATGACCATGTGGACTGGGGACAGCCAGGAGTCGCCAGGCCAGGAAGGTCTGAGGCATTAAGACCAACCAGGCTTTGGGTCTAGCAATAAAAAAATGAGAAAGCGACTTATTTCCTCAAGTTTATTTAGTTTCTCTTGTCCACATAAGAATACACCGAGTGAACAAACACCAAAAACATTTGAATCGTTTCCTATCAATACATCAGGTCTTTGGAATATAATGCAGCTAGCTGGTGATTCTGAGGCATTTTGTGTGTGTGTGTGTGATTTGTGTAGTTTGCAGTGTGAGGTATACATGATTGTTAGCCTGGTTAAACCAGACTGAATGTTTTCGCAAAGTGAGATAACGCTGATTTGGAAACACTGACACAGCATCCATTCAGTATGGTTTTACCAGGCTATGATTATGGCCCCATGATTGTACATACAGAATTATCATATTAAATAAGGTCCCTGACCAATGACTGGTTTAGATAGACAGGTAGCTGAGCCCCCACTCCAGCCAACTACTTTCAAAGCATTTTGCGCTAATGAACACAACCCGGCTCCCATGACACAGATGTCACAAGTGAGGTAGACCTATTTCAGTGTCCCACTGTATGAAAACTGAACTATTTTCCTGAAGAGTATTCTAAGACAGACTACCCTGGTCCAGGTGAGTTCCTGAGAAAATCACTTCCCGAGGTGGAAATGCCTTAAAAAGGGGAAGTTCAGTATTTTACAACTTAAACGTTAGATGGATCATCACCCTGAAAGTACAGTTTCTCCAGGGTCATAGACTACGTTCAGGGTGAGGAACAATGTAAACATCAAGTTGTAAAATACTGAACTTCCCCTTTAAAATGAGGTAAGACGTGTATAGTTTCCTGTTCTACAAAACAGCTCGTCTCTGAGCTGTTACCAGTTGTTTATCTTTAGCTAATTGTAAGAGAACATGACTTTTGGGTGCATCAGTTTCACCTCACCCTGCCTGTGAACAGGGGGAGCTTGCACTTTAGGATGGTCTAAAATGTGCCAACTCCACCCAACCGCCGCCAAAGTAGAGTTAAAATGAACGCACCGGTTGAAAGCTCTTATTGGCATCCATATTGTCCTGCTGATGGCTATAATAACATATCGTAAACAGAAGTGACGGCTACATAATGTTAAAACCATCAAATGAGGTAGACAACTAATCGGCTCCAGAGTATAGCCAATCACCACACAGTATTTTGATGTAAAAACAAAAACACAAAAAAAAAAAAAAAAAAATGTTTTCTTTCCAAACCTTTTCAAATCATGCTTTTTTGCTGTATTCTAAAGGTTTAGAAAATAAACTAAAATCCAATTGTGAGTTCTCCTTACATGACTTAAATAGATTAGTCTGTTCACAAGCAGTTTGTGATGTGGCAATAAGGGAAACTGTTCTTTACTAATACTGTAGCTCTCACAGCCAATGAATTGAGGGATACAAAGAAAACAGCACTTTTTTGTAATACGTGAAAAAAAAAAAAAAACATTGCAGAATACAACATTTGCCTCTTCACCTGGTTCTAATTTAGATTTTTCCCAAAATGCATGTGTTCAATACAAAGATAAAGTGATTGTACAACAGTTGATTGGTTGTCAGGGGTGGAATTAGAAAAAAATGAACTTATTAATAAAAAAGTAAATTCGTTTTTTAAGGTAAATTCATTTGATTTTACACTCCCATATTTTTTCAGTTTGACTAAAGAAGAGGTATTTGATTGAGCACTAATTTGTCCTCAGCACTAATTTTTCCTCAAGGCCAATAGAATAACATGAGTAACACTGGAGAGAGACTGAGGGAGCACCATGCTCAGTTTGGCCCCTTGGAGGAAGAGGAGGATGCGGAGGAAGGGCTCTGAGATGAGGAGAGGACACCAAAACCACTCTGTCCAGCAGGAGCCACGGTCTCTGACATCACAGAGGCTACACCAGGAGTCTTCTGGGCAAACAGCATTCCTGCAGGGGAGACAAGAACACATGTGTTGGTCAGTAGTGGGCCTATGTGTGAGTGTGACAAGTTCAATGCCACACCGCCTAAGAAATAAGGGGATCGGAGTTGTTTCTGGACGGGTACGAAATGTCTCAAGAATGTGAAATACAGCATTACTCATCATTTGATTACTCTCACCTGAGTATAGAGTTCCATTGACCTCCACAGACACACTGATGCTGGCTGCTCCACTACTGGAAATACTGAGAGACAGGTCTTGTTCAGTGGTACTCTCTGAGGTGGGACAAAGACAAAAATGAGACAGTCTGTTTAAAATTCAACTATGTGAGTAAATGTTTATGTTTGGCTTGACAACGGGCTGCAAATGGAGTTTAGAAAAATAACAAACCGATATGAGAACGGGCTAAACCCAACTACGTAAGAATATGACAACTAACTGGTCGCCAACACACCCAGCCCAGTACCAACCGTTTCTGTTGTTGTTGAGTTTGAGTTGCTTCATGCCGGGGTTGAAGTGAGAGGCCATAGCCAGAAGGTTCTGCTGGAACGCCTGTTGCATCAGTCTCTGCTGTTCCTCCATGGCCAAACGAGCCATCTTCATGTCTGGACCCTCTCCTCCGCCAGCAGCCCTCTCCAGCTTCTCTCGAAGGTGCTCCAAAGTGGCGGCTTGGGCTAGCTGCTGCTGCTGCCCCAGGGAGAGAGCATGGGCCATGGGTAGACGGCTTGGAAGCATGGGGGTTGAAATCTCCTCTGAGACGGGACAGAAGGAGATAACTTTTCATAGATTAATCACCCCTCAAATATCAAACATTTTCAAAACATGGCCATTAGATTAGTTTCAGAAGCATGGCCATTAGAGTCGTTTCAGAAGCATGGCCATTAGATTCGTTTCAGAAGCATGGCCATTAGAGTCGTTTCAGAAACATGGCCATTAGATTAGTTTCAGAAACATGGCCATTAGATTCGTTTCAGAAGCATGGCCATTAGAGTCGTTTCAGAAGCATGGCCATTAGAGTCGTTTCAGAAGCATGGCCATTAGAGTAGTTTCAGAAGCATGGCCATTAGATTAGTTTCAGAAGCATGGCCATTAGATTCGTTTCAGAAGCATGGCCATTAGAGTCGTTTCAGAAGCATGGCCATTAGAGTCGTTTCAGAAGCATGGCCATTAGAGTCGTTTCAGAAGCATGGCCATTAGAGTAGTTTCAGAAGCATGGCCATTAGATTCGTTTCAGAAGCATGGCCATTAGATTCGTTTCAGAAGCATGGCCATTAGAGTCGTTTCAGAAGCATGGCCATTAGAGTCGTTTCAGAAGCATGGCCATTAGTCGTTTCAGAAGCATGGCCATTAGAGTAGTTTCAGAAGCATGGCCATTAGATTCGTTTCAGAAGCATGGCCATTAGATTCGTTTCAGAAGCATGGCCATTAGAGTCGTTTCAGAAGCATGGCCATTAGAGTCGTTTCAGAAGCATGGCCATTAGAGTCGTTTCAGAAGCATGGCCATTAGATTCGTTTCAGAAGCATGGCCATTAGAGTCGTTTCAGGAGCATGGCCATTAGAGTCGTTTCAGAAGCATGGCCATTAGAGTCGTTTCAGGAGCATGGCCATTAGAGTCGTTTCAGAAGCATGGCCATTAGAGTCGTTTCAGAAGCATGGCCATTAGAGTCGTTTCAGGAGCATGGCCATTAGAGTCGTTTCAGAAGCATGGCCATTAGAGTCGTTTCAGAAGCATGGCCATTAGAGTCGTTTCAGAAGCATGGCCATTAGATTCAAGGCCACTATCTGGATGGTGAGGGATTCATTTTTAATTGAACTTTTATTTAAGTAAGCAAGTCTGTTGAGAATAAATTATTATTTACAATGATGGCCTACCCCGGGCCAAACCCGGATGATTCTGGGCCAATTGTGCACCGCCCTATGGGACTCCCAATCGCAGCCGGATGTGATACAGCCTGGACTCAAACCAGGGACTGTAGTGACGCCTCTTGCACTGAGATGCAGTGGGGCGGCAGTGTAGCCTAGTGGTTAGAGCGTTGGACTAGTCACCGAAAGGTTGCAAGTTCAAATCCCCGAGCTGACAAGGTACAAATCTGTCGTTCTGCCCCTGAACAGGCAGTTAACCCAGACCAGTTCCTAGACCAGTTAACCCACTGTTCCTAGGCCGTCATTGTAAATAAGAATTTTTCTTAACTGACTTGCCTAGTTAAATAAAGATGAAATACATTAAAAAAAAAAAAAAATTAGACCGCTGCGCCACTCGGAAGCCCAGTGATCATGTCTGAATCAGTACCATGTTCTCATTTCATTACTACTTTGTGTAGGAGAGCATTTCACTGTTCCATGTACACCCTGTATCCTGTGCACGTGACACATTTGATTTGAATAGTAGATCACTGTATATAGATTTTTTTTTCTCTATTGTGTTATTGACATTACGTTTGTTTATTCCACGTGTAACTCTGTGTTGTTGTTTGTGTCGCACTGCTTTAGCTTCATCTTGGCCAGGTCGCAGTTGTAAATGAGAACTTGTTCTCAACTGGCCTCCCTGGTTAAATACAATAAACAAACTAAACAGCAGAGGGTGTCATAACACATTAACTCTTTGTAAATGTGGTCTCAAAACTAGGTAGCCCGTCACCATGTAGCCACATGATAGCAGCTATCACAGTAGATGAACAACTAGGTCACCATGTAGCCACATGATAGCAGCTATCACAGTAGATGAACAACTAGGTAGCCCGTCACCATGTAGCCACATGATAGCAGCCATCACAGTAGATGAACAACTAGGTAGCCCGTCACCATGTAGCCACATGATAGCAGCTATCACAGTAGATGAACAACTAGGTAGCCCGTCACCATGTAGCCACATGATAGCAGCTATCACAGTAGATGAACAACTAGGTAGCCCGTCACCATGTAGCCACATGATAGCAGCTATCACAGTAGATGAACAACTAGGTAGCCCGTCACCATGTAGCCACATGATAGCAGCTATCACAGTAGATGAACAACTAGGTAGCCCATGTCACCATGTAGCCACATGATAGCAGCTATCACAGTAGATGAACAACTAGGTAGCCCGTCACCATGTAGCCACATGATAGCAGCTATCACAGTAGATGAACAACTAGGTAGCCCGTCACCATGTAGCCACATGATAGCAGCTATCACAGTAGATGAACAACTAGGTAGTCACCATGTAGCCCATGATAGCAGCCATCACAGTAGATGAACAACTAGGTAGCCCGTCACATGTAGCAGCATCACAGTAGATGAACAACTAGGTAGCCCGTCACCATGTAGCCACATGATAGCAGCTATCACAGTAGATCACCATGTAGCCACATGATAGCAGCCATCACAGTAGATGAACAACTAGGTAGCCCGTCACCATGTAGCCACATGATAGCAGCTATCACAGTAGATGAACAACTAGGTAGCCCGTCACCATGTAGCCACATGATAGCAGCTATCACAGTAGATGAACAACTAGGTAGCCCGTCACCATGTAGCCACATGATAGCAGCTATCACAGTAGATGAACAACTAGGTAGCCTGTCACAAGGTAGCCACATGATAGCAGCTATCACAGTAGATGAACAACTAGGTAGCCCGTCACAAGGTAGCCACATGATAGCAGCTATCACAGTAGATGAACAACTAGGTAGCCCGTCACCATGTAGCCACATGATAGCAGCTATCACAGTAGATGAACAACTAGGTAGCCCGTCACAAGGTAGCCACATGATAGCAGCTATCACAGTAGATGAACACCATGGTGGATTTCCAATCTACATACCAAAAAAACCCCGGCTACACGTTTAAAATATATATACAAATACCTGTGGATCTTTTCAGAGATGGGCTGGGGGAGGTGTGCAGGCCGTTGTGACCGGCTGAGGAGTGGTGGGGCATCTTGGGGGGAGAGAGGAGGGAGTGGTGGGGCATCTTGGGGGGAGAGAGGAGGGAGTGGTGGGGGTGGCCAGGGGTGGTGGAGGGGGAGAAGTGGTACAGGCTGTTGCTGTGTCTTCGGCCTTCCCTCCGGTTACCGTCTATAGCAGCCTGGAGCTCGCCTGGAGAGCTCAGGCCTTTCTTCTCACACTCGTACGGGTACAGGTACTTCATATACCTGGGTGGACGAATGACAAGGCAGTGGTTGGATTTGTTATGCATTTAGAAGTACATTTCTATCATGAACAGAAAAATGTTTGTTGCCTATAAAGAAATAATTTCTCATTTGAAAACAACTAACATCTACTGAGTAGCCAGGGGGTGTTGGTGGTTGTAGATAGTGCTGGGTTGTGTTCATTTGGGCACACTGTAAGAAGACGGTATAAACTGGTATGCAAAGGAAAAATAAAAAAACATTTCTTATTGGACAGATTCACATAGTACCTCCCCCGTTGATCTCAATTTCGGGAGCATTTCCTTCTGTTTTGGTGCAGAATGAACATGGTCCAGGGTAGACTCACTGTGTGCGGAGGGTGAAGGCTGCTGAGGTGATGGAGGTGGGCAGGTTGAGTCCTCTCGTGATCTCTCTCCAGATCTTCTTGTTAATGACCTCCACCAGGCCGCCCTTCTCCGTCACCAGCTTGTAGAGCATGTACAGGTCCAGAATCTGCTTCGCCATGATGGGGATGCGGTTCACCGGGGTGCCTGGAGAAAGAGGTAAAAACAGGTAGAAGACTTGAAACTAGACGTCTACAGATCCAAGATGGTGGCAGATATCATGATGGGGATGCGGTTCACCGGGGTGCCTGGAGAAAGAGGTAAAAACAGGTAGAAGAATTGAAACTAGACGTCTACAGATCCAAGATGGTGGCATTTGCAATCCAATCCCCCTGAATCAGAGGGGTGCGGGGCTGTCATAATCAACATCCACGTCTTCGGCACCCGGGGAACAGTGGGTTAACTGCCTTGCACGGGGGCAGAATGACAGATTTTTACCTTGTCAGCTCGGGGATTCGATCCAGCAACCTTTCGGTTAATGGCCCAACGTGAAGAACACCTATTTAACCCAGATTAAAACAGTCAGGTAATTGGAGAACTATTGTAAATGGCAGGTGGACCGAGTCATGGAGAGGAAGAGAGTGAGGATTGACAGTCAATCCTAAAACCAATTAACGAAGGGGGCTAAACGGCAGTTGTTGGGTTGGGATTATTTCTTACTTTAGACATGGGGATGAGTGTGTAAAACGCACATAAAACACACACACACACACACACACACACACACACACACACACACACACACACACACACACACACACACACACACACACACACACACACACACACACACACACACACACACACACACACACACACACACACACACACACACACACACACACACACACACGTTTTCAAATCATGCCATTTGTTTTCGAGTGGGGAATTAAGGGCAGGAAGGGCTGACATGTACACAACCAGTAAACCTCTGTAGATGTCTGTCCCAGACGATGTCATCTATTGTGGGTCCATTAGCCTACAAACCTACAGTAAAGCTAGAAGTCTATTCAGCAGTTCATGAAGAACCTGTGTTTTGTCTTGTAAACCACTGTTTCATAACATAACATTTAAAATAAATTAGGAAGATTGAATTTATTATTTTCAGCTTAACTGATTTGTAATGGAATTGATCTCTACCCTGACAACAAAGTCCAACACTTCAGAGATCTAAAATTATATGTAAAATGAAGCCATTTCCATCTATGACCGATCACTGTAACTATAATTGTAACTCAGCCAATCTGTAAATAGAACTTCATAATAATAATCTGCACATTATCACTCCAGTGTTAATGTTAAATTGTAATTATTTCACCTCTATGGCCTATTTATTGCCTTACCTCCTTACTTCATTTGCACACATTGTATACAGGTTTTTCTATTGTGTTACTGACTGTAAGTTTGTTTATTTCATGTGTAACTCTGTGGTTGTTTTTGTCTCACTGCTTTGCTTTATCTTGACCAGGTCGCAGTTGTAAATGACAACTTGTTCTCAACTGGGCTACCTGGTTATATAAAGGTGAAAAATAAAAGGCTGGCCCGCTTGGCCAAACTGAGCAATCGGGGGAGAAGGGCCTTGGTCGGGCAGGTGACCAAGAAACCAATGGTCACTGACAGAGCCACAGAGTTCCTTTGTCGAGATGGGAGAACCTTTCAGAAGGACAACCATCTCTGCAACACTCCACCAATCAGACCTTTATTGTAGAGTGGCAAGACGGAAGCCACTCCTCAGTAAAAGGCATGACAGCCCACTTGGAGTTTGCCAAAAGACACCTAAAGGATTCTCAGACCATGAGAAACAAGATTCTCTGGTCTGACAAAACCAAGATGAACTCTTTGGCCTGAATGCCAAGCGTCACATCTGGAGGAAAACTGGCACCATCCCTACGGTGATGCATGGTGGTGGCAGCATCATCATGCTGTGGGGATCATTTTCAGCAGCAGGGACTAGGAGACTAGTCAGGGTCGAGGGAAAGATGAACGGGGCAAATTACTGAGAAAACCTGCTCCCGAGAGCTCAGGACCTCACACTGGGGCGGAGGTTCACCTTCCAACAGGACAACAACACTAAGCACACAGCCAAAACAATGCAGGAGTGGCTTCGGAACGAGTCTCTGAATGTCCTTGCGTGGCCCAGCCAGAGCCCGAACTTGAACCTGATCTCACATATCTGGACAGACCGGAAAATAGCTGTGCAGCGACGCTCCCCATCCAACCTGACAGAGCTGGAGAATAATTCCTCAAACCTCAAATACGGGTTTGCCAAGCTTGATGAGTCACAACCAAGAATACCTCGAGGCTGTAATCACTGCCAAAGGTGCTTCAACAAAGTACTTAGTAAAGGGTCTGAATACTTATGTAAATGTCATTTCAGTTTAAAATTACTTTTAATACATTTGCAAAAAAAATATAATAAGAACCCGTGTTTGCTTTGTCATTATGGGGTATTGTGATGTCATTATGGGGTATTGTGATGTCATTATGGGGTATTGTGATGTCATTATGGGGTATTGTGATGTCATTATGGGGTATTGTGATGTCATTATGGGGTATTCTGTGTAGATTGATGAGGGGAAAAAACGATTGAATCCATTTTAGAATAAGGCTGTAACCTAACAAAATGTGAAGGGGCTGAATACTTCCCGAATGCTCTGTATGTGTGAAATTAGTTTGGATTTAGAATGGACCATTATCATACACCTGTCTTGGAACAGGGGGGGGGACTGTCATGTCTACTAATGACCATAAGAAGCATCAGAGCTTGGAGAAGCCTCATCACCGTGACCGAATGGTCACGTGGAATTTGACTGCGGTCATGACCGTGACCGCCAGTGTGGTGGTAATACAGTCACGCTGACAGCCCCTAGGCCCTGAATTAGAGAGGCTTGTTCATACATCAGGCCTAGTTGAAACACAGGGGCCCCATAATCCAGACCCTTAACCCCCTTCATACCCCCCTCCTCACCCAAACACACCCTCCATTACCCTACTTTGCATTGCTAATAGCGTTAGCGTAATAACATGCTAGCCGTTTCCATAAACTTCCAGTCATTGAACTAACAATTATTAATTTAAAAGCGCATACATTTGAAAAATATCAATATTTGAGTATGGGGGAAAGACTGAACATATGGAGAGCATGGTTAGGGGGGCTAAAGAGGGTACATTATTGTAAGGCGGAAAGAATGGCCATAGCTTTAATCACAGCTGACATCTTCAATAACATTTGAACTGGAGGATTTGAACTGTTTAACCTGTCAGTACTGACATGCCTGCAGTATTACACTCAAACCATTTTTTTTTGGTTCATTTTCTCATGAAATGCAGTCTACAAATAAAGCTGGAGGAATTTCAGGAAACCATTTAGAGGGACCCCAGGGAATCAAACCCACGGACATGGCCCCTAGGACATAAGGTTAAGATCGATCCTTACTTCTTAAAGATTGGGTCGGCAGGGTAGCCTAGTGGTTAGAGCGTTGGACTAGTAACCGGAAGGTTGCAAGTTCAAACCCCCGAGCTGACAAGGTACAAATCTGTCGTTCTACCCCTGAACAGGCAGTTAACCCGCTGTTCCTAGGCCGTCATTGAAAATAAGAATTTGTTCTTAACTGACTTGCCTGGTTAAATAAAGGTAAAATAAAAAAATAAAAAAATAGGTTCTGGAAAGTTGCTCATTTTTTCACAAACTGAAAGAGGAAATTGAACATTAAACAAGTCTTGGGTGAGTGGCGTGCTACGCTATTCTATGAGAGTTTAGATGAGTGGCGTGCTACGCTATTCTATGAGAGTTTAGATGAGACGTGCTACGCTATTCTATGACAGTTTAGATGAGAGACGTGCTACGCTATTCTATGAGAGTTTAGATGAGAGACGTGCTACGCTATTCTATGAGAGTTTAGATGAGAGACGTGCTACGCTATTCTATGAGAGTTTAGATGAGACGTGCTACGCTATTCTATGAGAGTTTAGATGAGAGACGTGCTACGCTATTCTATGACAGTTTAGATGAGAGACGTGCTACGCTATTCTATGACAGTTTAGATGAGAGACGTGCTACGCCATTCTATGAGAGTTTAGATGAGAGACGTGCTACACCATTCTATGAGAGTTTAGATGAGAGACGTGCTACGCTATTCTATGAGAGTTTAGATGAGCGGTGTGCTATGCTATTCTATGACAGTTTAGATGAGCGGTGTGCTATGCTATTCTATGACAGTTTAGATGAGTGGGATGCTACGCTATTCTATGAGAGTTCAGAATGTGCAGTATAATCTTAAAACCGCTCGACTGAAGGTTCACATTTTCACTCCAAGTGAGGAATCCCCAGGTGCAATGTTTTCGACAAAAGCAGAACTGGCTTTATAGTAAAAAAAACTGGAGGTTTACCTCTTTTCTGCATGAAGACAAACAGTTCATCAAGGAACTCCTTCCGGTTTGGGTCACTGTCCAATTCATACAGCTGGGGGGTGGAAATGAACTTGTTAATAACTTTATAACAAGAGTTAAATAGTCGCGTTCAAACTAGGGATTCCGTTGCTAAATGAGTTAAGACAGTAATTCTGTTCATAGATTCTGCATGCAGGAACTATTTATTGTCACAACCAGCCAAAAGCGGGAGGTTTTTAAAAATACTCACGTAGTTTAACCCAAAATTCACCAGACCTCTGTTCTTTCACTTTAATAATCAACTTTATAAACTCAGTTAACCCCATCAGCCCCGAGATAGCAGCCAAAAATCGCCTTTTCATTGTCTAGACTTTCATTTATCTGCCCACCCAGCAATTACATGTAGCCTCACAATGAAGTGTTACCGATGTCTTTTCAGGACAACCAGAGCTACAAGTAGAACACCGCAATTTGACAAAACAGTTGAAGTCGTGAGTTTTATTGACAAATGGCAATAACAAAAACAAGGTCTGCCAAAGCAACAACCTGATAAAAATGCATTTATTTGAATGCTGGTTTTCTCAGTCAGAAATTAATATCCAACTAGTCAGTGACAGGAGTTTGTGATGTCAACTATGTGAGCTTATTACAGTATTATAGACACTATGTCCTGGGATTTACTATGTTCTATGTAGAAGAACCCCTTACAGTATTATAGACACTATGACCTGGGATTTACTATGATCTAGGTAGAAGAACCCCTTACAGTATTATAGACACTATGACCTGGGATTTACTATGATCTATGTAGAAGAACCCCTTACAGTATTATAGACACTATGACCTGGGATTTACTATGTTCTATGTAGAAGAACCCCTTACAGTATTATAGACACTATGACCTGGGATTTACTATGTTCTATGTAGAAGAACCCCTTACAGTATTATAGACACTATGACCTGGGATTTACTATGTTCTATGTAGAAGAACCCCTTACAGTATTATAGACACTATGTCCTGGGATTTACTATGATCTATGTAGAAGAACCCCTTACAGTATTATAGACACTATGACCTGGGATTTACTATGATCTATGTAGAAGAACCCCTTACAGTATTATAGACACTATGACCTGGTATTTACTATGATCTATGTAGAAGAACCCCTTACAGTATTATAGACACTATGTCCTGGTATTTACTATGTTCTATGTAGAAGAACCCCTTACAGTATTATAGACACTATGTCCTGGGATGTCTATGTAGAAGAACCCCTTACAGTATTATAGACACTATGTCCTGGTATTTACTATGATCGATGTAGAAAAACCCCTTACAGTATTATAGACACTATGTCCTGGTATTTACTATGATCGATGTAGAAGAACCCCTTACAGTATTATAGACACTATGTCCTGGTATTTACTATGATCGATGTAGAAGAACCCCTTACAGTATTATAGACACTATGTCCTGGTGTTTACTATGATCTATGTAGAAGAACCCCTTACAGTATTATAGACACTATGTCCTGGGATTTACTATGATCTATGTAGAAGAACCCCTTACAGTATTATAGACACTATGTCCTGGGATTTACTATGTTCTATGTAGAAGAACCCCTTACAGTATTATAGACACTATGACCTGGGATTTACTATGATCTATGTAGAAGAACCCCTTACAGTATTATAGACACTATGTCCTGGGATGTCTATGTAGAAGAACCCCTTACAGTATTATAGACACTATGTCCTGGGATTTACTATGATTTATGTAGAAGAACCCCTTACAGTATTATAGACACTATGTCCTGGTGTTTACTATGTTCTATGTAGAAGAACCCCTTACAGTATTATAGACACTATGACCTGGGATTTACTATGTTCTATGTAGAAGAACCCCTTACAGTATTATACACTATGTCCTGGTGTTTACTATGATCTATGTAGAAGAACCCCTTACAGTATTATAGACACTATGACCTGGGATTTACTATGATCTATGTAGAAGAACCCCTTACAGTATTATAGACACTATGTCCTGGTATTTACTATGATATATGTAGAAGAACCCCTTACAGTATTATAGACACTATGTCCTGGTGTTTACTATGATCTATGTAGAAGAACCCCTTACAGTATTATAGACACTATGTCCTGGTATTTACTATGATCTATGTAGAAGAACCCCTTACAGTATTATAGACACTATGTCCTGGGATTTACTATGTTCTATGTAGAAGAACCCCTTACAGTATTATAGACACTATGGCCTGGGATTTACTATGATCTATGTAGAAGAACCCCTTACAGTATTATAGACACTATGTCCTGGTATTTACTATGTTCCATGTAGAAGAACCCCTTACAGTATTATAGACACTATGTCCTGGTATTTACTATGTTCTATGTAGAAGAACCCCTTACAGTATTATAGACACTATGGCCTGGGATTTACTATGTTCTATGTAGAAGAACCCCTTACAGTATTATAGACACTATGTCCTGGGATTTACTATGATCTATGTAGAAGAACCCCTTACAGTATTATAGACACTATGTCCTGGGATTTACTATGATCTATGTAGAAGAACCCCTTACAGTATTATAGACACTATGACCTGGGATTTACTATGGTCTATGTAGAAGAACCCCTTACAGTATTATAGACACTATGTCCAGGGATTTACTATGATCTATGTAGAAGAACCCCTTACAGTATTATAGACACTATGTCCTGGTATTTACTATGATCTATGTAGAAGAACCCCTTACAGTATTATAGACACTATGTCCTGGGATTTACTATGATCTATGTAGAAGAACCCCTTACAGTATTATAGACACTATGTCTTGGTATTTACTATGTTCTATGTAGAAGAACCCCTTACAGTATTATAGACACTATGTCCTGGGATTTACTATGATCTATGTAGAAGAACCCCTTACAGTATTATAGACACTATGTCCTGGTATTTACTATGTTCTATGTAGAAGAACTCCTTACAGTATTATAGACACTATGTCCTGGGATTTACTATGATCGATGTAGAAGAACCCCTTACAGTATTATAGACACTATGTCCTGGTGTTTACTATGATCTATGTAGAAGAACCCCTTACAGTATTATAGACACTATGTCCTGGTATTTACTATGATCTATGTAGAAGAACCCCTTACAGTATTATAGACACTATGTCCTGGGATTTACTATGATCTATGTAGAAGAACCCATTTACATTCTAACGACTAGTGTAGCTTGTGGGGTCATAGAGCACAACATGTTACATGTGCGTGTTCTTGAGGGTCTCAGCTCGTCATAGATTGGTTTGAGCTACAAACCTTCGGACTCTTTGTATAAAAAGACACGGCCCCGGGCCCCGTTAATCACGCACTAATGGTTGGTAATATAGAGATGCAGAGGAAACCAATCTAAAAAATTTAAATATATATATATATTTTTTTAAAGGTACAAACCCAGAATTGACACTCAAACACAAAATGTTTAAAAAATATATTTTAAAAAGGGTTTAAAATGCCTAAATAGGCAGAAATACAGTGGGACTCATTGGGTTAACAACCATCCAAACACCATTGTATGTTTATTCACTATTCAGACATACTATCCAGTGGACGGCCCACGAAGACCATTGGAGAAAATCTAGACTCGTCTCAACAAGACTGGCTGTCAACTGCATTCACATTCCAGAACTCTGTAGGTATGCCACACTGAACATTTGACAAAATAGGAGACACATCAAGATTCTGTGTACAAAATTAACAATCAAAAAAAAGAGTATAGGGCTGAGTACCTACTCTCTACCCTCCAAGAAGTGTGCACTTGTTCACAACCCACTCAGGCATTTAAAAAGGCATTGGATTGGTGCAAGCATAGTTGGAAGGAGTTTCCACCATATTTCCTGACACCAGTCCCACTCCTTCTAAATACACGGGTAGAGCATCGGAATGTAGTTTAGCTTTGCTCAGACGGGTCTGTGTGGATTAGTTTTAGTTTAGCTGAGCTTAATGCATCAGCTTACATCCTTCTTTAAAATCTGATTACCTTGGCGAAGTCTCTGGACGGCTCTCCTCTTATTTTGCCTCCTTCATTCTCCTCCGCCCAGCCCACACTGCCTTTCTGTAAACACACACACAAAAAAAACATGGTTACGCACACACACACACACACACACACACACACACACACACACACACACACACACACACACACACACACACACACACACACACACACACACACACACACACACACACACACACACACACACACACACACACACACACACACACAGCTGCCTCCAGTGCATGTGTGCTGCAGCAGAAGGGGTCTGAATCCGTGCTAGTGCCATGTCAGCACCCTCTCCTCTTTATATACAATAAACCTACGAAGACTTAATAAAACACACGTTCAAAAGTTTCAGGTCACTTAGAAATGTCCTTGTTTTTTGAAAGAAAAGCCATTTTTTTGTCCTTTAAAATAAACATCAAATTGATCAGAAATAGTGTAGACGTAATCATTTACAACATCGTAGCTGGATGTTTTTTTTAATGGAATATCTACATAGGTGTACAGAGGCCCATTATCGGCAATCATCACTCCTGTGTTCCAATGGCACGTTGTGTTAGCTAATCCAAGTTTATCATTTTAAAAGGCTAATTGATCATTAGAAAACCCCTTTGCAGTTAGGTTAGCACAGCGGAAAACTGTTGTTCTGATTAAAGAAGCAATAAAACTGGCCTTTAGACTAGTTGAGTATCTGGAGCATCAGCATTTCTGGGTTCGATTACAGGCTCAAAATGGCCAGAAACAAAGCACTGTCTTCTGAAACTCGTCAGTCTATTCTTGGTCTGAGAAATTAAGGCTATTCCATGCGAGAAATTGCCAAGAAACTGAAGATCTCATACAACGCTGTGTACTATTCCCTTCACAGAACAGCGCAAACTGGCTTTAACCAGAGTAGAAAGAGGAGTGGGAGGCCCCGGTGCACAATTGAGCAAGAGGACAAGTACATTAGAATGTCTAGTTTGAGAAAGACGCCTCACAAGTCCTCAACTGGCAGCTTCATTAAATAGTACCCGTAAAACACCAGTCTCAACGTCAACAGTGAAGAGGCGACTCCGGGATGCTAGCCTTCTAGGCAGAGTTCCTCTGTCCAGTCTCAACGTCAACAGTGAAGAGGCGACTCCGGGATGCTAGCCTTCTAGGCAGAGTTCCTCTGTCCAGTCTCAACGTCAACAGTGAAGAGGCGACTCCGGGATGCTAGCCTTCTAGGCAGAGTTCCTCTGTCCAGTCTCAACGTCAACAGTGAAGAGGCGACTCCGGGATTCTAGCCTTCTAGGCAGAGTTCCTCTGTCCAGTCTCAACGTCAACAGTGAAGAGGCGACTCCGGGATGCCTGCCTTCTAGGCAGAGTTCCTCTGTCCAGTCTCAACGTCAACAGTGAAGAGGCGACTCCGGGATGCCTGCCTTCTAGGCAGAGTTCCTCTGTCCAGTCTCAACGTCAACAGTGAAGAGGCGACTCCGGGATGCCTGCCTTCTAGGCAGAGTTCCTCTGTCCAGTCTCAATGTCAACAGTGAAGAGGCGACTCCGGGATGCCTGCCTTCTAGGCAGAGTTCCTCTGTCCAGTCTCAACGTCAACAGTGAAGAGGCGACTCCGGGATGCCTGCCTTCTAGGCAGAGTTCCTCTGTCCAGTCTCAACGTCAACAGTGAAGAGGCGACTCCGGGATGCCTGCCTTCTAGGCAGAGTTCCTCTGTCCAGTGTGTGTTCTTTTGTATCTAACACCTCTGTTTCTTAACCCCATACTCTTTGCCCTATATTCTAAATCTTCTACCAGCTACAAAACAGGGTTCAGGGAGAGCCAATGGATGGAAACGTGTGTGTGTGTGTGTGTGTGTGTGTGTGTGTGTGTGTGTGTTTGTATGTAACACCTCTGTTTGTTAACCCCATACTCTTTGCCCTATATTCTAAATCTTCTACCAGCTACAAAACAGGGTTCAGGGAGAGCCAATGGATGGAAACGTGTGTGTGTGTGTGTGTGTGTGTGTGTGTGTGTGTGTGTGTGTGTGTGTGTGTGTGTGTGTGTGTCTTCACCTTTATTTGCATAGCGTGACCCATGAGAGATGTTCTCCATTTATACAGCTGTGGATTTTGTTTGTTCCCCTGGCTTCAAGGACACAATGACCTACTCCAGACTGCTCTGCTTCCAAGCACTGAAACAATTATACAGACAACAGACTGATCATAAAGTACTGTTAAGATCTGAATAAGGGGTCATATTAATGTAAATGTGAACATTGTCCAGTGGCTACGTGAAACAAAATTACAAGTGTGATAGAGCCACTAAATTTCACACCCAGATAGGTCATGTTAAAATACGTTTTTTGTTGTTGCCTTAGTGACATTCATTTTTTGTCCTTCTGGAAGGTTCTCCCATCTCCACAGAGGAACTCTGGAGTTCTGTCAGAGTGACCATCGGGTTCTTGATCACCTCCCTGACCAAGGCCCTTCTCCCCCGATCGCTCAGTTTGGCCGGGGAGCCAGCTCTTGTTGGTTCCAAACTTCTTCCATTTAATACGGATGGAGGTCACTGTGTTCTTGTGGACCTTCAATGCTGCAGAGTTTTTTTGGCACCATTCCCCAGATCTGTGCCTCTCCACAATCCCGTCTCTGAGCTCTACAGACAACTCCTTCGACCTCATGGCTTTTGCTCTGACGTGCCTTTCCAAATCATTTTCAATCAATTAAGTTTACCACAGATGGACTACAATCAAGTGTTAAAAACATCTCAAGGATGATCAATGGAAACAGGATGCACCTGAGCTCAATTTCGAGTCTCATAGCAAAGAGTCTAAATACTTATGTAAATAAGGTATTTATACATTTGCAAAAAAACCTAGAAACCTGGTTTCACTTTCTCTTTATGGGGTACTATGTGTAGATAGAGGAAAACAATTAATTTAATCAATTTTAGAATAAGCCTGTAACGTAACAAAATGTTGAAAAAGTGAAGGACTCTGAATACTTTCTGAATGCACTGTCCTTTAAACTTTATGTGGAAATGTGGTGGAAATGTCCCCTAAAATTACTGTTCTGTTATTTATAAATGGGCCATAAAATGTTCATGGAGAGTAGAAAATACAATCAAAGAGATCATGTTTTTTTTATTTTATGACCAAAAATGTGCCCAAAATGCTGTCTAAATCAGATTTAAAAAAAAAAGTATATTTTGATCCCGCGATTGAGAGGATAACATTTTGAGCATGCTCCTAAGGATTTCAAAATATTGTGTAATATCTCTGGATTAGAATGATATAGAACATGTACCAAAACAGTGGTTGAGCAAAAAGTAAATGGTAGCCTTAGTATCATGTCCCATTCCATGGTTCCATTGTCAACATTCTATGTACAGGGGAGGTTACTCGTCACATTTCTAGAAATTGACAAAATGCAGAATGTCATATTTTATAAATCACTGTATTTAGTAGACTTTAGGAAACACACATTTGACAGATGAGTGTTTACATGTAAAATACAGAAAAGTAAGAAGAAAGTATGTTCAAGAATCAGTATTTTGGGTAGTATTTTGGGTACCTTTTTCTTCAAAATATTCAAAAAGGACAAATATCAATGGCTCTGACCATTTTATAGGTGTTCAAGATACCAACTAACATTTTTAAGCCATCATTGGGCATTATGTAGCAGTTATTTATGGAGATATGAATCCTTTCCAAAATGGTGCTACGGAGCTGGTCGGTGGTCGTTTTGGAAAATGTAGTATAAAATCACAGTTGTAAAAGCCGCCTGATGAATCAATGTCTCGTAAGATCCACTTAAATGGATGATTCATTTTGTATTCCGCATAACAATACTTTTTCTTCATGCTCCCTGTGTTGTTTTTTTATTCTTCGGTTCTCTCATGTAGCCAGACCTGGAGACCACCAGACCTGGAATAGCGGGGGGGGGGGGGGGGGGGGGGGCTATTCTTTAGGAACAGTCCATCTACACAAAATCCATTGAAAAGCCCTGTATGGTTCCCTGTGTGTTACGCTTTTAACTACAGTCCATCCATACAGACCGATACAGCCAATCCATTGTAAAGGCCGTATTGTCGTGCCGTAACAGTACCCCTGTGAGTACAGCTGTCGCATGAAGCAGCAATAATGGCCAAACCAGTGGCTATATATTATTCTAATAATGGCGGTCTGGTTGCCCTGGGCAACCGACCAATAGACCGGACCTTTCTATTGACGAGGAAGCAGATGTCCTGATCCGAGTGACTCGTTGGTAATAAAGTGAAAATAAAATCCGATTCCCTGTTGAGGAGATAGTGAAATCCCACTATGGATCTGTCCATTGACAAAAAGCTCCACTTAGTCATCTCCTTTTAGTGATTACTTTCTTGGCTTTCAGTTCTGACCACTTTATGTTCGTTTAAGATAAGAGGACCCTACAACACCAGAGAGCAAAACGCTGATCAGGGGAAAAGTATTCAGGGGAACTTCTATTTTTTTCCCCACAATTCACTTAGTTGATCTAAAAATCTAAATGTATCCAATAATACACTAACTATAGTGAACAAAAATATAAAAACAAGTTAGTTTATATTAGGAAATCAGTAATTCTATGGATCTATGGATTTCACATGACAGGGAATACAGATATGCATCTGTTGGTCACAGATACTTTAAAAAGAAAAAAGTAGTGGCGTGGATCAGAGAACCAGTCAGTATCTGGTGTCATCACCATTTGCTTCATGCAGCGAGACACATCTCCTTCACATAGAGTTGATCAGGTTGTTGATTGTGGCCTGTGGAACGTTGTCCCACTCCTCTTCAATGATGGTGCAAAGTTGCTGGATATGGGTGGGAACTGGAACACGCTGTCGTACATGTCGATCCAGAGCATCCCAAACATGTTCAATGGGTGACATGTCTGGGGAGAATGCAGTCCATGGAAAAAACTGGGACATTTTCAGCTTCCGGGAGTCGTGTACAGATCCTTGCGACATGGGACCATGCATTATGTTGAAACATGATGTGAAGGCAGAGGGTGAATGACATGACAACGGGCCTCAAGATCTCGTCACGGTATCTCTGTGCATTCAAATTGCCATCGATTAGATGCAATTGTGTTCATTGTCCGTAGCTTTTCTAGTAATGAGCTTCATTACCAGAGGTGCAGCTGCTCCTGCAGTGAAACCTTATCCCTAAAACATACAGTTACGGGGGGGGGGGGGGCAAATCTTTAATCCAAATGATCTTTAATCAACTTATTGGGCCTCCACTCTCCCCTCCACAAGTCGAATTAATTGGTCTGGCCCTTTGCTGTGCCCGGGGTTGTCTGAGCGGATAAGGGTCTTTATCCAACAGCGTTTAGCTCAGTGATGTCATGGTTAGCCGGTGTGCCTGGTCACACGCAAGGATTAAACATGGTTGGTCCTGGCCCTGGTCCTGGCCCTGCACCAGCACTGTGGAAGTTCTTTATCGTCGGGTGGTGTGTGCATTCTGTATTTCACCTTTATTTAACCAGGCAGGCTAGTTGAGAACACCTTTATCCAACCAGGTAGGCTAGTTGAGAACACCTTTATTCAACCAGGTAGGCTAGTTGAGAACACCTTTATTCAACCAGGTAGGCTAGTTGAGAACACCTTTATTCAACCAGGTAGGCTAGTTGAGAACACCTTTATTCAACCAGGTAGGCTAGTTGAGAACACCTTTATTCAACCAGGTAGGCTAGTTGAGAACACCTTTATTCAACCAGGTAGGCTAGTTGAGAACACCTTTATTTAACCAGGTAGGCTAGTTGAGAACAAGTTCTCATTTACAACTGCGACCTGGCCAAGATAAAGCAAAGCAGTGTGACACAGACAACACAGAGTTACACATGGAATAAACAATAAACAAGCTAATAACACAATAAACAAGTCAATGACACAGTAGAAAAAAAGAAAGTCTATATACAGTGTGTGTAAAAGGCATGAGGAGGTAGGCAATAAATAGGCCATAGGAGCGAATAATTACAATTTAGCAGATTAAGACTGGAGTGATAAATGAGCCGATGATGATGTGCAAGTAGAGATACTAGTGTGCAAAAGAGCAGAAAAGTACATTAAATAAAAACAGTATGGGGATTAGGTAGGTAGATTGCAGCTGCATCTGTAAATAGCCCACCCAGCGATTGGTTAGCTGATGAGGGAAATAAAAGTCTCCAACTTCAGTGATTTTTGCAATTCGTTCCAGTCACTGGCAGCAGAGAACTGGAAGGTAAGGCGGCCAAATGAGGTGTTGGCTTTGGGGAGGATCAGTGAGATACACCTGCTGGAACGTGTGCTACGGGTGGGTGTTGTTATGGTGACCAGTGAGCTGAGATAAGGAGGAGCTTTACCTAGCAAAGACTTATAGATGACCTGGAGCCAGTGGGTCTGGCGACGAACATGTAGCGAGGGCCACCCGACTAGAGCATACAGGTCAGTGGTGGGTGGGATAAGGTGATTTGGTAACAAAACGGATGGCACTGTGATAGACTGCATCCAGTTTGCTGAGTAGAGTGTTGGAAGCAATTTTGTAGATGACGTCGCCGAAGTCGAGGATCGGTAGGATAGTCAGTTTTACTAGGGTAAGTTTGGCGGCGTGAGTGAAGGAGGCTTTGCTGCGAAATAGAAAGCAGATTCTAGATTTGATTTTGGATTGGAGATGTTTAATATGAGTGTATGACTGATAAGTTATTAATCTCCAAAGCTATTTGTTTAAAAAAAGGAAACATTCGAAGAGACTAGATTGCTACAACATTATTGTATTATTGCTTTTCCCAATAAAGCTACTAAAATTGATGACATTTTAAAACATTTGAACTCCATTTTAGATATTTCTAGAATCTTAAACCTCTTTTCAAACATTACCATCCTGTACTACACAATGCTAAATAAATCCAAATGAATGACAAGAAACGTATATATATATATATATATATATATATATATATATATTTGTTTTTAACTCCACACCACTCCCCCTCACCACGCTATACACTGAGTATTCTAAACATTATTTCACAAAATAGATGGCATCATGTGCGATCAAGGAGGCCTACAAACCTGACTCAGTTACACGAGCTCTGTCAGAAGGAATGGGCCAAAATTCTCCCAACTGATTGTGGGAAAGCTTGTGGAAGGCTACCCAAAAACATTTGACCCAAGTTAAACAATGTAAAGGCAATGCTACCAAATAAAAATTGAGTCTATGTAAACTTCTGACCCACTGGGAATGTGATGAAAGAAATAAAAACTGAAAGAAATCATTCTCTACTATTATTCTGACATTTTACATTCTTAAAATAAAGTGGTGATCCAAACCGACCTAAAACAGGGAATTTTTACTAGGATTAAATGTCAGAAATGGTGAAAAACTGAGTTTAAAATGAATTTGCCTAAGGTGTATGTAAACTTCTGACTTCAACTGTATGTATGCATGCATTTCACACACACTCTCCAGAGTGGCAGGACGAATGTAAAAGGCATTTAACCCATAGGGTGGAACAGAACTAGGGGTGTAAAGGGTACATGTATTCATACCGATGGTTCGGTCCGCACTGCGAATCCTAATTAATAACAACCACAAATGTACTAAATAAAAACAAAGGCCACTAGGATATGCTACGTTCTAGGCCTCGAGTAAATCTGAGCTGAAAACATGCCAGGCTATTCCCTTAACAAGAGACTATACACAAGGTGTAAAATTATATTCTTAAATGACGCATTCCAAAAACTGGCCTTTTTGTGAGGCGCAGCCGGGAACTAGTTCTATATGATGTTGAGTGGTGGGGTGGATAAACCAGAATTGGAGGATCTTCCATTGTCCTTTAAAAAATAATAATAATAAATAAATAAATAAATAAATAAAATCGCCAGTTTGGGAACATTTTAGCGTCCCAGAAGATTCCCAATGATGTCCAGAGAGTTGTGGATCAAAACGTTAAACAGTGTGTTGCCACGCTCAACAACAATAGCCTATGCAGCTGCCAACACCTCACACACGTTAACCCGTGTCACGCAAACATCACCCCAGTACACCGGACTGGCACGAAAAGAAACAACATTGTCTCCCCTCTGAATTCAAGCACCCCTTGGCAGCTGATTCTGACCGGGACAGAATAAAATTACAAGAGTAGTAGGTATATATATTTTTTAAAGTCTTTGGTTTATAGCCACGGATATGAGGGTCGTCCGAGTTTGGCCGGGGTATTCTGTCATTGTAAATAAGAATTGGTTCTTAACTGACTGGTCAAGTTAAATAAAACCTTAAATTAAAAAAATGTTTGTAAACAAATAACTGAGTTCATAAACCACATGAATACATTGCTTTTTATAAAATACTGTTTTGTTGTTGTATTTAACTGCCGAAAATGCTGTACTAGAGGCCATTTCTTTAGTAGATGAGGTCACCATGTGTGAGAATGAGTAAATCACCAGTTTGAGAGCTTTTCAAGTGTTTTCTTCCTAGTCGTATGTGGTAGATTCCCACTTGGTTACGAACGCACCATGACACCGCCTCCTTCAGCGCCAGATGCACACGTGCGACCCTCATAAAAAGGAGGCTTGTTTGTAGCACAATGGGGTAATGTGATTGGGCTGTCACTTATTTTTTATTTAACCTTTAACTAGGCAAGTCAGTGAATAACAAATTCTTAATTACAATGAGGGTCTAGCCTGGTCAAACCCTCCCCTAACCAAGAATGACAATGGGCAAATTGTGTGCCGTCCTATGGGATGACAGCATAACAGCTGTACTTTTAGTGTATGGTTGACACACCTGGTTGGCCATTAGCCAAAATGGCATTTCTCAACTAGTTCAAACCACATGAAGTCATCCAACCTTTATTTACGATTTAAATTCTCACCTCCTACATGGTTAAAAACGCAGCATCAGAATGGAAACTTGAGGCTTAACGTGTCGATCCGGTCACAACAACAATGCAAGGAACATTGTGAACGCTGAACATTGTGAATGGCATTTAACCTTCCCCAAAACTGCAATATGTACAAAACCATGGGTCCGGTGAACTGTTACACCCCTAGGCAGAACTAATGTAAAGACAGACCCTTTAACTTTCTCTATTTGGTTTATAAACCATCTTGTAGCCACAAGACAGTTGGTCCTCATCAATCAACGTAAATGAGGCCAGAGTAAAACCAAATCAGGGCCGAGGTTAGGGCTCCATTGATCATGTGCAGCTGTGCTAAAACTGCAGCACAAAGCGTTGCCGAGCGACAGCTGAATTATGCAAGGACCAGGGGTGGTCAATGACGCAAGTACTGAATTGATTTCATTTAACCAGGCTAGCCTCGTTAAGACAAATAACTTTGTTATTGACAGAAATGAAGTACTAAAAATAAGATCTCCTCTTGGGCCCACTCACAAGGTCAGGCCCCTTTAAACTCATGTTTACGGTATCGATTTTGCCATTAATAATGTATAGTATTTAGCAGATTTTAAAAACAAATCCAAAGTGATATAGTGCTGCGTGCATTCAGTTCACGCATGAGTGGTCCCGGGAATCTAACCCACTATCATGGCATTGCAAGCACCATGCTCTACCAACTGAGAAACAGACGACCATTTTCTATTTGTATTTATTAAATGATCCCCATTGGCTGCTGCCAAGGCAACAACTACTCTTCCTGGGGTCCAGCAAAATTGAAGCAGTAAAAACATTACAATAAATTCATGACAGAATCCACAACACACTTAAGTGTGTGCCCTCAGGCCCATACTCCACTACCACATATCTACAACACAAAACCCATGTGAACGAGTGTATATAGTGCGTATGTTATCATGTGTGTGTACTGTATGCTTTCTATGCCTATGTTACTATTTGTTTATGAATTTAACCTTTATTTAATTAGGCAAGTCAGTTCAAAGAACAAATACTTATTTACATCTGTTGAGCAAAAAGCTTTAAATTAAAACCCATCCTCCAATCTCTCATTTGTAAATGGATTTTATGGCATCTGCTAGCCTTTGTACGGACAGACAGTGCCATCAAACCAGTCTGGCTCTCCACCTCCATCTTTAATGACATCTGACCCTGAGCCTAAGGAGGAAAACTAGTCTATAGGCTGCAGTAAAGATGAAAGGGAATTAAAGCATTTGAGGCAGGACACTATCCTGGTACTAAACCCATCCAACTAAAAAAAAAAACTTTAAAATGTACTTCTCACTGAGGGACAAGTTTGAATTAAACCAGAGATATGGGGGAAGTATCTTTCTTCATGGTTTCTTAACTGGATTGAACACAGAAGGAAAATCAGAAAGATGTAATGATCTCAAACAAATCCTCTCACCTCCACCACCATCTTTAATGAAAACTGACACTAGGACCAAAGAGGAAGACAATTCTATAGGGTGCAGTAAAGATGAAAAAGAAATGGAATGGTTCAAATTACAAGGGGTCGGGGTAGTGGATACATGACCTTGGGGGGGGACGGCTAAAATAATGTAAGAATGGATTAGTCCCTTCAAAAAGAACAAGTAAAAGATTGAAGTCAGGCACCTCTAAAGAAATCCGAACCGCACTCATTATCTTACACCACACCCAGGTAAAAGTCGCCCCCACAGACCAGGTAAAAGTCGCCCCCACACCCAGGTAAAAGTCGCCCCCACAGACCCCCCCACACCCAGGTAAAAGTCGCCCCCACACACCCAGGTAAAAGTCGCCCCCACACCCAGGTAAAAGTCGCCCCCCACACCCAGGTAAAAGTCGCCCCCCACACCCAGGTAAAAGTCGCCCCCACACACCCAGGTAAAAGTCGCCCCCACACACCCAGGTAGAAGTCACTCCCACACACCCAGGTAAAAGTCGCCCCCACACCCAGGTAAAAGTCACCCCCAGGTAAAAGTCGCCCCCACACCCCCAGGTAAAAGTCGCCCCCACAACCAGGTAAAAGTCGCCCCCACAACCAGGTAAAAAGTCACCCCCACACCCAGGTAAAAGTCACCCCCACACCCAGCTAACTCACAGTTTAATAAAAGCGTTTCTCAGTCTATGTCCAACCTTTTGTTAGTTCTTGGAGGTTTGTTACTGAAATACCTTTAATGCAGGAAACAAGGTGTTTTGCCTCATGTCTATCAGCATGTTAAATGTGCAACCAGATGGAGAAAAATAAATAAATAAACTCTAGACCACCTTTACTCCACACACTGAGACGTAGACCTCCACACAGAAACGTCTATTTGGCAAATCTGACCATAATTATAACCTCCTGATTCCTGATTACATGCAAAAACTAAAACAGGAAGTACCAGTGACTCAGTCTATAAAAAAAGCAGAAGCTAAGCAAAGCTACAGGACTGTCTTGCTATCACAGACTGGAATATGTTCCAGGATTCTTCTGATGGCATTGAGGAGTACACCACATCAGTCACTGGCTTCATCAATAAGTGCATCGATGAAGTCGTCCCGAAAAGTGACTGTACATACATACCCCAACCAGACGCCATGGAGGACAGGCAACATCCGCACTGAGCTAAAGGGTAGAGCTGCTGCTTTCAAGGAGCAGGACTCTAAACCGGAAGCTTATAAGAATGGATGACAAAGGAACATGTGAGAATGCTGTTCATTGACTACAGCTCAGCGTTCAACACCATAGTGCCCTTAACGCTCATCAATAAGCTAAGGACCCTGGGACTAAACACCTCCCTCTGCAACTGGATCCTGGACTTCCTGACGGGTCACCCCCAGGTGGTAAGGGTAGTCAACAGCACGTCTGCTACACTGATCCTCAACACGTGGGCCCCACAGAGGTGCATGCTCAGTCCCCTCCTGTACTCCCTGTTCACTCATGACTGCATGGCCAGGCACGACTCTAACACCATCATTAAGTTTGCCGATGACAACAGTGGTAGGCTTGATCACCAACAACGACGAGACAGCCTATAGGGAGGAGGTCAGAGACCTGGCCGTGTGGTGCCAGGACAACAACCTCTCCCTCAACGTGAACAAGGCAAAGGAGATGATTGTGGACTACAGGGAAAGGAAGACTGAGAATGGGGTTGTGCTCATCGACGGGTGGAGCAGGTTGTGGAGCACATCTTTCATCGAAATCAGATGTCTTATTCATCACAAAACCACTTGATGTTGCCAATTATTTGAGTGATTATTTCATTGGCAAAGTGGCTAACTTAGGCAGGAAATGCTCGACGACAAAAAGTGACCAATTATATCCATGTATAAAAAAAAAACAATGAAACAAAAGCAGTGCAAGTTTGAATTTTGTCAAGTTAGTTTGGAAGAAGTGGGAGAATTATTGTTAACGATCAATAATGACAAACCTCCTGGCATTGACAACTTAGATGGAAAGTTACTGAGGATGGTAGCTGACTCTATAGCCACTCCTATCTGTAATATCTTTAATATGAGCCTAGAGGAAAGTCTTTGTCCTCAGGCCTGGAGGGAAGCCAAAGTAATTCCCCTACCCAAGAGTGGTATAGTGGCCTTTACTGGTTCTAACAGCAGACCTATAAGCTTGCTGCCAGCTCTTAGCAAACTGTTGGAAAAAATTGTGTTGGAACAAATACAATGCTATTTCTCTGTAAACAAATTAAGTACTAGACCTCAGCTGAATCTGGTAATGAATGGTGTGGCTATTGAACAAGTTGAGCAGACTAAATTACTTGGTGTTACCTTAGATTGTAAACTGTCATGGTCAAAACATATAGATTCAATAGCTGCAAAGACGGGGAGAGGTCTGTCCGTAAAAAAAGAGATGCTCCGTTTGTTTTGACGCCACAATCCACAAAGCAAGTCCTGCAGGCTCTAGTTTTATATAATCTTGATTATTGTTCAGTCATATGGTGAAGTCCTGCAGGCTCTAGTTTTATATAATCTTGATTATTGTCCAGTCATATGGTGAAGTCCTGCAGGCTCTAGTTTTATCTAATCTTGATTATTGTTCAGTCATATGGTGAAGTCCTGCAGGCTCTAGTTTTATATAATCTTGATTATTGTCCAGTCATATGGTGAAGTCCTGCAGGCTCTAGTTTTATATAATCTTGATTATTGTCCAGTCATATGGTGAAGTCCTGCAGGCTCTAGTTTTATATAATCTTGATTATTGTCCAGTCATATGGTCAAGTCCTGCAGGCTCTAGTTTTATCTAATCTTGATTATTGTTCAGTCATATGGTGAAGTCCTGCAGGCTCTAGTTTTATATAATCTTGATTATTGTCCAGTCATATGGTCAAGTCCTGCAGGCTCTAGTTTTATCTAATCTTGATTATTGTTCAGTCATATGGTGAAGTCCTGCAGGCTCTAGTTTTATCTAATCTTGATTATTGTTCAGTCATATGGTGAAGTCCTGCAGGCTCTAGTTTTATCTAATCTTGATTATTGTCCAGTCATATGGTGAAGTCCTGCAGGCTCTAGTTTTATCTAATCTTGATTATTGTCCAGTCATATGGTGAAGTCCTGCAGGCTCTAGTTTTATCTTGATTAATCTTGAAGTCCTATTAGTTCTTGATTATTGTTCAGTCATGTGGTCAAGTCCTGCAGACTCTAGTTTTATCTAATCTTGATTATTGTCCAGTCATATGGTGAAGTCCTGCAGGCTCTAGTTTTATCTAATCTTGATTATTGTCCAGTCATATGGTGAAGTCCTGCAGGCTCTAGTTTTATCTAATCTTGATTATTGTCCAGTCATATGGTCAAGTCCTGCAGGCTCTAGTTTTATCTAATCTTGATTATTGTCCAGTCATATGGTGAAGTCCTGCAGGCTCTAGTTTTATCTAATCTTGATTATTGTCCAGTCATATGGTCAAGTCCTGCAGGCTCTAGTTTTATCTAATCTTGATTATTGTCCAGTCATATGGTGAAGTCCTGCAGGCTCTAGTTTTATCTAATCTTGATTATTGTCCAGTCATATGGTGAAGTCCTGCAGGCTCTAGTTTTATCTAATCTTGATTATTGTCCAGTCACGTGGTCAAGTCCTGCAGGCTCTAGTTTTATCTCATCTTGATTATTGTCCAGTCACGTGGTCAAGTCCTGCAGGCTCTAGTTTTATCTAATCTTGATTATTGTCCAGTCATGTGGTGAAGTCCTGCAGGCTCTAGTTTTATCTCATCTTGATTATTGTCCAGTCACGTGGTCAAGTCCTGCAGGCTCTAGTTTTATCTCATCTTGATTATTGTCCAGTCACGTGGTCAAGTCCTGCAGGCTCTAGTTTTATCTAATCTTGATTATTGTCCAGTCACGTGGTCAAGTCCTGCAGGCTCTAGTTTTATCTAATCTTGATTATTGTCCAGTCACGTGGTCAAGTGCTGCAGGCTCTAGTTTTATGTAATCTTGATTATTGTCCAGTCATGTGGTGAAGTCCTGCAGGCTCTAGTTTTATCTCATCTTGATTATTGTCCAGTCACGTGGTCAAGTCCTGCAGGCTCTAGTTTTATCTCATCTTGATTATTGTCCAGTCACGTGGTCAAGTCCTGCAGGCTCTAGTTTTATCTAATCTTGATTATTGTCCAGTCACGTGGTCAAGTCCTGTAGGCTCTAGTTTTATCTAATCTTGATTATTGTCCAGTCACGTGGTCAAGTCCTGCAGGCTCTAGTTTTATCTAATCTTGATTATTGTTCAGTCATGTGGTCAAGTCCTGCAGAATCTAGTTTTATCTCATCTTGATTATTGTCCAGTCATATGGTGAAGTCCTGCAGGCTCTAGTTTTATCTAATCTTGATTATTGTCCAGTCATATGGTGAAGTCCTGCAGGCTCTAGTTTTATATAATCTTGATTATTGTCCAGTCATATGGTCAAGTCCTGCAGGCTCTAGTTTTATCTAATCTTGATTATTGTCCAGTCATATGGTCAAGTCCTGCAGGCTCTAGTTTTATCTAATCTTGATTATTGTCCAGTCATATGGTCAAGTCCTGCAGGCTCTAGTTTTATCTAATCTTGATTATTGTCCAGTCATATGGTGAAGTCCTGCAGGCTCTAGTTTTATCTAATCTTGATTATTGTCCAGTCATATGGTGAAGTCCTGCAGGCTCTAGTTTTATCTAATCTTGATTATTGTTCAGTCATGTGGTCAAGTCCTGCAGAATCTAGTTTTATCTCATCTTGATTATTGTCCAGTCATATGGTGAAGTCCTGCAGGCTCTAGTTTTATCTAATCTTGATTATTGTCCAGTCATATGGTCAAGTCCTGCAGGCTCTAGTTTTATCTAATCTTGATTATTGTCCAGTCATATGGTCAAGTCCTGCAGGCTCTAGTTTTATCTAATCTTGATTATTGTCCAGTCATATGGTGAAGTCCTGCAGGCTCTAGTTTTATCTAATCTTGATTATTGTCCAGTCATATGGTCAAGTCCTGCAGGCTCTAGTTTTATCTAATCTTGATTATTGTCCAGTCATATGGTCAAGTCCTGCAGGCTCTAGTTTTATCTAATCTTGATTATTGTCCAGTCATATGGTCAAGTCCTGCAGGCTCTAGTTTTATCTAATCTTGATTATTGTCCAGTCACGTGGTCAAGTCCTGCAGGCTCTAGTTTTATCTAATCTTGATTATTGTCCAGTCACGTGGTCAAGTCCTGCAGGCTCTAGTTTTATCTAATCTTGATTATTGTCCAGTCATGTGGTCAAGTCCTGCAGGCTCTAGTTTTATCTAATCTTGATTATTGTCCAGTCACGTGGTCAAGTCCTGCAGGCTCTAGTTTTATCTAATCTTGATTATTGTCCAGTCACGTGGTCAAGTCCTGCAGGCTCTAGTTTTATCTAATCTTGATTATTGTCCAGTCACGTGGTCAAGTCCTGCAGGCTCTAGTTTTATCTAATCTTGATTATTGTCCAGTCACGTGGTCAAGTGCTGCAGGCTCTAGTTTTATCTAATCTTGATTATTGTCCAGTCATGTGGTGAAGTCCTGCAGGCTCTAGTTTTATCTCATCTTGATTATTGTCCAGTCACGTGGTCAAGTCCTGCAGGCTCTAGTTTTATCTCATCTTGATTATTGTCCAGTCACGTGGTCAAGTCCTGCAGGCTCTAGTTTTATCTAATCTTGATTATTGTCCAGTCACGTGGTCAAGTCCTGTAGGCTCTAGTTTTATCTAATCTTGATTATTGTCCAGTCACGTGGTCAAGTCCTGCAGGCTCTAGTTTTATCTAATCTTGATTATTGTTCAGTCATGTGGTCAAGTCCTGCAGAATCTAGTTTTATCTCATCTTGATTATTGTCCAGTCATATGGTGAAGTCCTGCAGGCTCTAGTTTTATCTAATCTTGATTATTGTCCAGTCATATGGTGAAGTCCTGCAGGCTCTAGTTTTATCTCATCTTGATTATTGTCCAGTCACGTGGTCAAGTCCTGCAGGCTCTAGTTTTATCTAATCTTGATTATTGTCCAGTCATGTGGTCAAGTCCTGTAGGCTCTAGTTTTATCTAATCTTGATTATTGTCCAGTCATATGGTCAAGTCCTGCAGGCTCTAGTTTTATCTAATCTTGATTATTGTCCAGTCACGTGGTCAAGTCCTGCAGGCTCTAGTTTTATCTAATCTTGATTATTGTCCAGTCATGTGGTCAAGTCCTGCAGGCTCTAGTTTTATCTAATCTTGATTATTGTCCAGTCATGTGGTCAAGTCCTGCAGGCTCTAGTTTTATCTAATCTTGATTATTGTCCAGTCATATGGTCAAGTCCTGCAGGCTCTAGTTTTATCTAATCTTGATTATTGTCCAGTCACGTGGTCAAGTCCTGCAGGCTCTAGTTTTATCTAATCTTGATTATTGTCCAGTCACGTGGTCAAGTCCTGCAGGCTCTAGTTTTATCTAATCTTGATTATTGTCCAGTCACGTGGTCAAGTCCTGCAGGCTCTAGTTTTATCTAATCTTGATTATTGTCCAGTCATCTTGATTATTGTCCAGTCAAGTCCTGCAGGCTCTAGTTTTATCTAATCTTGATTATTGTCCAGTCACGTGGTCAAGTCCTGCAGGCTCTAGTTTTATCTAATCTTGATTATTGTCCAGTCACGTGGTCAAGTCCTGCAGGCTCTAGTTTTATCTAATCTTGATTATTGTCCAGTCACGTGGTCAAGTCCTGCAGGCTCTAGTTTTATCTAATCTTGATTATTGTCCAGTCACGTGGTCAAGTGCTGCAGGCTCTAGTTTTATCTAATCTTGATTATTGTCCAGTCATGTGGTCAAGTGCTGCAGGCTCTAGTTTTATCTAATCTTGATTATTGTCCAGTCACGTGGTCAAGTGCTGCAGGCTCTAGTTTTATCTAATCTTGATTATTGTCCAGTCACGTGGTCAAGTCCTGCAGGCTCTAGTTTTATCTTGATTATTGTCCAGTCATGTGGTCAAGTCCTGCAGGCTCTAGTTTTATCTAATCTTGATTATTGTCCAGTCACGTGGTCAAGTCCTGCAGGCTCTAGTTTTATCTAATCTTGATTATTGTCCAGTCACGTGGTCAAGTCCTGCAGGCTCTAGTTTTATCTAATCTTGATTATTGTCCAGTCACGTGGTCAAGTGCTGCAGGCTCTAGTTTTATCTAATCTTGATTATTGTCCAGTCATATGGTCAAGTGCTGCAGGCTCTAGTTTTATCTAATCTTGATTATTGTCCAGTCACGTGGTCAAGTCCTGCAGGCTCTAGTTTTATCTAATCTTGATTATTGTCCAGTCACGTGGTCAAGTGCTGCAGGCTCTAGTTTTATCTAATCTTGATTATTGTCCAGTCACGTGGTCAAGTCCTGCAGGCTCTAGTTTTATCTAATCTTGATTATTGTCCAGTCACGTGGTCAAGTCCTGCAGGCTCTAGTTTTATCTAATCTTGATTATTGTCCAGTCACGTGGTCAAGTGCTGCAGGCTCTAGTTTTATCTAATCTTGATTATTGTCCAGTCACGTGGTCAAGTCCTGCAGGCTCTAGTTTTATCTAATCTTGATTATTGTCCAGTCACGTGGTCAAGTCCTGCAGGCTCTAGTTTTATCTAATCTTGATTATTGTCCAGTCACGTGGTCAAGTGCTGCAGGCTCTAGTTTTATCTAATCTTGATTATTGTCCAGTCACGTGGTCAAGTGCTGCAGGCTCTAGTTTTATCTAATCTTGATTATTGTCCAGTCACGTGGTCAAGTGCTGCAGGCTCTAGTTTTATCTAATCTTGATTATTGTCCAGTCACGTGGTCAAGTCCTGCAGGCTCTAGTTTTATCTAATCTTGATTATTGTCCAGTCACGTGGTCAAGTCCTGCAGGCTCTAGTTTTATCTAATCTTGATTATTGTCCAGTCACGTGGTCAAGTGCTGCAGGCTCTAGTTTTATCTAATCTTGATTATTGTCCAGTCACGTGGTCAAGTGCTGCAGGCTCTAGTTTTATCTAATCTTGATTATTGTCCAGTCACGTGGTCAAGTCCTGCAGGCTCTAGTTTTATCTAATCTTGATTATTGTCCAGTCACGTGGTCAAGTGCTGCAGGCTCTAGTTTTATATCTCTTGATTATTGTCCAGTCACGTGGTCAAGTGCTGCAGGCTCTAGTTTTATCTAATCTTGATTATTGTCCAGTCACGTGGTCAAGTCCTGCAGGCTCTAGTTTTATCTAATCTTGATTATTGTCCAGTCACGTGGTCAAGTGCTGCAGGCTCTAGTTTTATCTAATCTTGATTATTGTCCAGTCACGTGGTCAAGTCCTGCAGGCTCTAGTTTTTCTAATCTTGATTATTGTCCAGTCACGTGGTCAAGTGCTGCAGGCTCTAGTTTTATCTATCTTGATTATTGTCCAGTCACGTGGTCAAGTGCTGCAGGCTCTAGTTTTATATCTTGATTATTGTCCAGTCACGTGGTCAAGTCCTGCAGGCTCTAGTTTTATCTAATCTTGATTATTGTCCAGTCACGTGGTCAAGTCCTGCAGGCTCTAGTTTTATCTAATCTTGATTATTGTCCAGTCATGGTCGTGGTCAAGTGCTGCAGGCTCTAGTTTTATCTAATCTTGATTATTGTCCAGTCACGTGGTCAAGTCCTGCAGGCTCTAGTTTTATCTAATCTTGATTATTGTCCAGTCACGTGGTCAAGTGCTGCAGGCTCTAGTTTTATCTAATCTTGATTATTGTCCAGTCACTAGTTTTATCTAATCTTGGTCAATATGGTGCTGCAGGCTCTAGTTTTATCTAATCTTGATTATTGTCCAGTCACGTGGTCAAGTCCTGCAGGCTCTAGTTTTATCTAATCTTGATTATTGTCCAGTCACGTGGTCAAGTGCTGCAGGCTCTAGTTTTATCTAATCTTGATTATTGTCCAGTCACTTGATTGGTCAAGTGCTGCAGGCTCTAGTTTTATCTAATCTTGATTATTGTCCAGTCACGTGGTCAAGTCCTGCAGGCTCTAGTTTTATCTAATCTTGATTATTGTCCAGTCACGTGGTCAAGTGCTGCAGGCTCTAGTTTTATCTAATCTTGATTATTGTCCAGTCACGTGGTCAAGTCCTGCAGGCTCTAGTTTTATCTAATCTTGATTATTGTCCAGTCACGTGGTCAAGTGCTGCAGGCTCTAGTTTTATATCTTGATTATTGTCCAGTCATGGTGTGTCAAGTGCTGCAGGCTCTAGTTTTATCTAATCTTGATTATTGTCCAGTCACATGGTCAAGTCCTGCAGGCTCTAGTTTTATCTAATCTTGATTATTGTCCAGTCACGTGGTCAAGTGCTGCAGGCTCTAGTTTTATCTAATCTTGATTATTGTCCAGTCACGTGGTCAAGTGCTGCAGGCTCTAGTTTTATCTAATCTTGATTATTGTCCAGTCACGTGGTCAAGTCCTGCAGGCTCTAGTTTTATCTAATCTTGATTATTGTCCAGTCACGTGGTCAAGTGCTGCAGGCTCTAGTTTTATCTAATCTTGATTATTGTCCAGTCACGTGGTCAAGTCCTGCAGGCTCTAGTTTTATCTTGATTATTGTCCAGTCACGTGGTCAAGTGCTGCAGGCTCTAGTTATATCTTGATTATTGTCCAGTCACGTGGTCAAGTGCTGCAGGCTCTAGTTATATCTTGATTATTGTCCAGTCACGTGGTCAAGTCCTGTAGGCTCTAGTTTTATCTAATCTTGATTATTGTCCAGTCACGTGGTCAAGTGCTGCAGGCTCTAGTTTTTTAATCTTGATTATTGTCCAGTCACGTGGTCAAGTGCTGCAGGCTCTAGTTTTATCTAATCTTGATTATTGTCCAGTCACGTGGTCAAGTGCTGCAGGCTCTAGTTTTATTAATCTTGATTATTGTCCAGTCACGTGGTCAAGTGCTGCAGGCTCTAGTTTTATCTAATCTTGATTATTGTCCAGTCACGTGGTCAAGTGCTGCAGGCTCTAGTTTTATCTAATCTTGATTATTGTCCAGTCACGTGGTCAAGTCCTGTCAGGCTCTAGTTTTATCTAATCTTGATTATTGTCCAGTCACGTGGTCAAGTGCTGCAGGCTCTAGTTTTTTAATCTTGATTATTGTCCAGTCACGTGGTCAAGTGCTGCAGGCTCTAGTTTTATCTAATCTTGATTATTGTCCAGTCACGTGGTCAAGTGCTGCAGGCTCTAGTTTTATCTAATCTTGATTATTGTCCAGTCACGTGGTCAAGTGCTGCAGGCTCTAGTTATATCTTGATTATTGTCCAGTCACGTGGTCAAGTGCTGCAGGCTCTAGTTTTATCTAATCTTGATTATTGTCCAGTCACGTGGTCAAGTCCTGCAGGCTCTAGTTTTATCTAATCTTGATTATTGTCCAGTCACGTGGTCAAGTGCTGCAGGCTCTAGTTTTATCTAATCTTGATTATTGTCCAGTCACGTGGTCAAGTCCTGCAGGCTCTAGTTTTATCTTGATTATTGTCCAGTCACGTGGTCAAGTGCTGCAGGCTCTAGTTTTATCTAATCTTGATTATTGTCCAGTCACGTGGTCAAGTGCTGCAGGCTCTAGTTTTATCTAATCTTGATTATTGTCCAGTCACGTGGTCAAGTCCTGCAGGCTCTAGTTTTATCTAATCTTGATTATTGTCCAGTCACGTGGTCAAGTGCTGCAGGCTCTAGTTTTATCTTGATTATTGTCCAGTCACGTGGTCAAGTGCTGCAGGCTCTAGTTATATCTAATCTTGGTTATTGTCCAGTCACGTGGTCAAGTGCTGCAGGCTCTAGTTTTATCTTGATTATTGTCCAGTCACGTGGTCAAGTGCTGCAGGCTCTAGTTTTATCTTGATTATTGTCCAGTCACGTGGTCAAGTCCTGCAGGCTCTAGTTTTATCTAATCTTGATTATTGTCCAGTCACGTGGTCAAGTCCTGCAGGCTCTAGTTTTATCTAATCTTGATTATTGTCCAGTCACGTGGTCAAGTCCTGCAGGCTCTAGTTTTATCTAATCTTGATTATTGTCCAGTCATATGGTCAAGTCCTGCAGGCTCTAGTTTTATCTTGATTATTGTCCAGTCACGTGGTCAAGTGCTGCAGGCTCTAGTTTTTAATCTTGATTATTGTCCAGTCACGTGGTCAAGTGCTGCAGGCTCTAGTTTTATCTTGATTATTGTCCAGTCACGTGGTCAAGTCCTGCAGGCTCTAGTTATATCTAATCTTGATTATTGTCCAGTCACGTGGTCAAGTCCTGCAGGCTCTAGTTTTATCTAATCTTGATTATTGTCCAGTCACGTGGTCAAGTCCTGCAGGCTCTAGTTTTATCTAATCTTGATTATTGTCCAGTCACGTGGTCAAGTGCTGCAGGCTCTAGTTTTATCTAATCTTGATTATTGTCCAGTCACGTGGTCAAGTCCTGCAGGCTCTAGTTTTATCTAATCTTGATTATTGTCCAGTCACAGGTAGTTTTATCTAATCTTGATTATTGGTCAAGTCCTGCAGGCTCTAGTTTTATCTAATCTTGATTATTGTCCAGTCACGTGGTCAAGTCCTGCAGGCTCTAGTTTTATCTAATCTTGATTATTGTCCAGTCACGTGGTCAAGTCCTGCAGGCTCTAGTTTTATCTAATCTTGATTATTGTCCAGTCACGTGGTCAAGTCTAATCTTGATTATTGTCCAGTCATATGGTCAAGTCCCAGGCTCTAGTTTTATCTAATCTTGATTATTGTCCAGTCACGTGGTCAAGTCCTGCAGGCTCTAGTTTTATCTAATCTTGATTATTGTCCAGTCACGTGGTCAAGTGCTGCAGGCTCTAGTTTTATCTAATCTTGATTATTGTCCAGTCACGTGGTCAAGTCCTGCAGGCTCTAGTTTTATCTAATCTTGATTATTGTCCAGTCACGTGGTCAAGTGCTGCAGGCTCTAGTTTTATCTAATCTTGATTATTGTCCAGTCACGTGGTCAAGTCCTGCAGGCTCTAGTTTTATCTAATCTTGATTATTGTCCAGTCACGTGGTCAAGTGCTGCAGGCTCTAGTTTTATCTAATCTTGATTATTGTCCAGTCACGTGGTCAAGTCCTGCAGGCTCTAGTTTTATCTAATCTTGATTATTGTCCAGTCACGTGGTCAAGTGCTGCAGGCTCTAGTTTTATCTAATCTTGATTATTGTCCAGTCACGTGGTCAAGATTGCAGGCTCTAGTTTTATCTTGATTATTGTCCAGTCACGTGGTCAAGTATTGCAGGCTCTAGTTATATCTTGATTATTGTCCAGTCACGTGGTCAAGTGCTGCAGGCTCTAGTTATATCTTGATTATTGTCCAGTCACGTGGTCAAGTGCTGCAGGCTCTAGTTTTATCTATCTTGATTATTGTCCAGTCACGTGGTCAAGTCCTGCAGGCTCTAGTTTTATATCTTGATTATTGTCCAGTCACGTGGTCAAGTCCTGCAGGCTCTAGTTTTATATCTTGATTATTGTCCAGTCACGTGGTCAAGTCCTGCAGGCTCTAGTTTTATATCTTGATTATTGTCCAGTCACGTGGTCAAGTCCTGCAGGCTCTAGTTATATCTTGATTATTGTCCAGTCACGTGGTCAAGTCCTGCAGGCTCTAGTTTTATATCTTGATTATTGTCCAGTCACGTGGTCAAGTGCTGCAGGCTCTAGTTTTATATCTTGATTATTGTCCAGTCACGTGGTCATGTCCTGCAGGCTCTAGTTATATCTTGATTATTGTCCAGTCACGTGGTCAAGTCCTGCAGGCTCTAGTTATATCTTGATTATTGTCCAGTCACGTGGTCAAGTCCTGCAGGCTCTAGTTTTATCTAATCTTGATTATTGTCCAGTCACGTGGTCAAGTCCTGCAGGCTCTAGTTATATCTTGATTATTGTCCAGTCACGTGGTCAAGTCCTGCAGGCTCTAGTTATATCTTGATTATTGTCCAGTCACGTGGTCAAGTCCTGCAGGCTCTAGTTATATCTTGATTATTGTCCAGTCACGTGGTCAAGTCCTGCAGGCTCTAGTTATATCTTGATTATTGTCCAGTCACGTGGTCAAGTCCTGCAGGCTCTAGTTATATCTTGATTATTGTCCAGTCACGTGGTCAAGTGTTGCAGGCTCTAGTTATATCTTGGTTATTGTCCAGTCACGTGGTCAAGTGCTGCAGGCTCTAGTTTTATCTTGATTATTGTCCAGTCACGTGGTCAAGTGCTGCAGGCTCTAGTTATATCTAATCTTGGTTATTGTCCAGTCACGTGGTCAAGTGCTGCAGGCTCTAGTTTTATCTTGATTATTGTCCAGTCACGTGGTCAAGTGCTGCAGGCTCTAGTTTTATCTTGATTATTGTCCAGTCACGTGGTCAAGTCCTGCAGGCTCTAGTTATATCTAATCTTGATTATTGTCCAGTCACGTGGTCAAGTCCTGCAGGCTCTAGTTTTATCTAATCTTGATTATTGTCCAGTCACGTGGTCAAGTCCTGCAGGCTCTAGTTTTATCTAATCTTGATTATTGTCCAGTCATATGGTCAAGTCCTGCAGGCTCTAGTTTTATCTTGATTATTGTCCAGTCACGTGGTCAAGTGCTGCAGGCTCTAGTTTTATCTTGATTATTGTCCAGTCACGTGGTCAAGTGCTGCAGGCTCTAGTTTTATCTTGATTATTGTCCAGTCACGTGGTCAAGTCCTGCAGGCTCTAGTTTTATCTAATCTTGATTATTGTCCAGTCACGTGGTCAAGTCCTGCAGGCTCTAGTTTTATCTAATCTTGATTATTGTCCAGTCACGTGGTCAAGTCCTGCAGGCTCTAGTTTTATCTAATCTTGATTATTGTCCAGTCACGTGGTCAAGTGCTGCAGGCTCTAGTTTTATCTAATCTTGATTATTGTCCAGTCACGTGGTCAAGTCCTGCAGGCTCTAGTTTTATCTAATCTTGATTATTGTCCAGTCACGTGGTCAAGTCCTGCAGGCTCTAGTTTTATCTAATCTTGATTATTGTCCAGTCACGTGGTCAAGTGCTGCAGGCTCTAGTTTTATCTAATCTTGATTATTGTCCAGTCACGTGGTCAAGTCCTGCAGGCTCTAGATTATTGTATCTAATCTTGATTATTGTCCAGTCACGTGGTCAAGTGCAGGCTCTGTTTTATCTAATCTTGATTATTGTCCAGTCACGTGGTCAAGTCCTGCAGGCTCTAGTTTTATCTAATCTTGATTATTGTCCAGTCACGTGGTCAAGTCCTGCAGGCTCTAGTTTTATCTAATCTTGATTATTGTCCAGTCACGTGGTCAAGTCCTGCAGGCTCTAGTTTTATCTAATCTTGATTATTGTCCAGTCACGTGGTCAAGTCCTGCAGGCTCTAGTTTTATCTAATCTTGATTATTGTCCAGTCACGTGGTCAAGTCCTGCAGGCTCTAGTTTTATCTAATCTTGATTATTGTCCAGTCACGTGGTCAAGTCCTGCAGGCTCTAGTTTTATCTAATCTTGATTATTGTCCAGTCACGTGGTCAAGTCCTGCAGGCTCTAGTTTTATCTAATCTTGATTATTGTCCAGTCACGTGGTCAAGTCCTGCAGGCTCTAGTTTTATCTAATCTTGATTATTGTCCAGTCACGTGGTCAAGTCCTGCAGGCTCTAGTTTTATCTAATCTTGATTATTGTCCAGTCACGTGGTCAAGTCCTGCAGGCTCTAGTTTTATCTAATCTTGATTATTGTCCAGTCACGTGGTCAAGTCCTGCAGGCTCTAGTTTTATCTAATCTTGGTTATCTAATCTTGATTATTGTCCAGTCACGTGGTCAAGTGCTGCAGGCTCTAGTTTTATCTATATCTTGATTATTGTCCAGTCACGTGGTCAAGTCCTGCAGGCTCTAGTTTATATCTTGATTATTGTCCAGTCACGTGGTCAAGTCCTGCAGGCTCTAGTTATATCTTGATTATTGTCCAGTCCGTGGTCAAGTCCTGCAGGCTCTAGTTATATCTTGATTATTGTCCAGTCACGTGGTCAAGTCCTGCAGGCTCTAGTTATATCTTGATTATTGTCCAGTCACGTGGTCAAGTCCTGCAGGCTCTAGTTATATCTTGATTATTGTCCAGTCACGTGGTCAAGTCCTGCAGGCTCTAGTTATATCTTGATTATTGTCCAGTCACGTGGTCAAGTCCTGCAGGCTCTAGTTATATCTTGATTATTGTCCAGTCACGTGGTCAAGTCCTGCAGGCTCTAGTTATATCTTGATTATTGTCCAGTCACGTGGTCAAGTCCTGCAGGCTCTAGTTATATCTTGATTATTGTCCAGTCACGTGGTCAAGTCCTGCAGGCTCTAGTTATATCTTGATTATTGTCCAGTCACGTGGTCCAGTGCTGCAGGAAAGACCAAGTTAAGCTGCAGCCCAGAACAGAGCGTCTTGCTCTTCATTGTAATCAGAGAGCTGATATTAATACTATTCATGCCAGTCTCTCTTCGCTAAGAGTTGAGGAGAGACTGTTTCTTATAAAAAACAAGAAGTGATACAGTCAATGTGTTGAAAATCCCAAATTATTTGCCTAGTCAACTTACACACACACTTATCCCACCAGACATGCCACCAGGGGTCTTTTCATAGTCCCCAAAGCCAGAACAAATTCAAGAAAACATACAGTATTATACATAGCACTTATTGCATGGAACTTCCATCTCATATTGCTCAAATAAACAGCAAACCTGGTTTCAAAAAACAAAGCAACAGCACAACACCTCTCCCCTATTTGACCTAGATAGTTTGTGAGTATGCATTCACGTGTAGGCTGTGTGCCTTTAAAGAAAATATATCAATCAAATGTATTTATAAAGCCCTTCTTACATCAGCTGATGTCACAAAGTGCTGTACAGAAACCCAGTCTAAAACCCCAAACAGCAAGCAATGCAGGTTTAGAAGCACGGTGGCTAGGAAAAACACCCTAGAAAGGCCTGGAACCTAGGAAGAAACCTAGAGAGGAACCAGGCTATGAGGGGTGGCCAGTCCTCTTCTGGCTGTACCGGGTGGAGATTATAAACCTAGAGAGGAACCAGGCTATGAGGGCTGGCCAGTCCTCTTCTGGCTGTGCCGGGTGGAGAGGAACCAGGCTATGAGGGGTGGCCAGTCCTCTTCTGGCTGTGCCGGGTGGAGATTATAACAGAACATGGCCAAGATGTATGTATGTAGTTCTGTCCTTGAGCTGTTCTTGTCTAATTATGTTCTGTATAATGTTTCATGTTTTGTGTGGACCCCAGGAAGAGTAGCTGCTGCTAATGGGGATCCTAATTAAAATATCAAATACCGGTACCCCCTGCATATACCCTCGCTATTGTTATTTTACTGCTGCTCTTTAATTATTTGTTATTTTAAATTTCTTATTTTTGTAGGTATTTTTCTTAACAGCATTTTTTATTTGGGGCTTGTAGGTAAGCATTCCACTGTAAGATCTACACCGGTTGTGTTCGGTGCATGTGACAAATAGAATTTGATTCGATTGCCCCTCTCCTCAAAAAAACTATTTGATGTCATATTCATTCACAAATACTAGTCTCACACTTTATGGCCTATCACATCTCATTCTGAACCAGCTGCTTCCAGTAGTTCCCATTCATTCAACAGTGTCTTGGACAGAGGCCAAGGCTACTTAGCTCTGCCAAGAACCCTTCTGTGTGAAGAGTGTGGAGGGTACCCTCCCAAACGGCACCCTATTCCCTATATAGTGCACTACTTTTGACCAGAGTCCATGTAGAAAGTAGTGCACTAGATTAGGAATAGGGTGCCATTTGGGACGTAAACAAGAAGAAGTCACACAAGCCAAAGGGAGAAGGTGGGAAAAACCCCTGGAGCGCCCGGCTGAATAAACTCCCCTCCTGTTGGGCTAGTGGCCAGGAAGACACAGTTCTCTGTGCTCTCTGCCTGACCTCTACATGTGAAGAAACAGGAAGCAGAAGCAGTGCAGGCCGTCTGTGTAAATTCAATTGTTAAGAGGATTTCAGTGGTGCTACAAGCAATGCCAAAGTCATGAGTTCATGTCCAATAAGGATCACACCCCTACTAAAGAATGCATTAATCTCAGTGTGCTGGCCAGCTATTCCATTTACGTTAGCAGCCCGTCAAGAGAATAGAAAAATGTAGGCTCTATGCAATCACTCTAGTCTACCAAGTCATTTTGGATAAAAACACAGTTTTGCTAAGGTGGGACATTGTACGTTACTATATTATTTTAGCAGCAGGAGCAGAGATGGCAGTGTGCCAGTGTTCGGTCATTGACTCTCAGTGTGAGTGGGTCAACAGAGAGTAAGGAGGGATGGAAACAAAACACCCCCCCCCCTCTCCTCTCCTCACTGTGAAGCATTATACAAGTTTCACATGAAGCCAGTCATTAAAAGTGACTGCATACCACTTCGCAGTAGTCGAACAGTAGATAATAGCCTGTTTTACATAGAACTGCTGTGATCAGAACTGCTGTGGAGGTGAAAAAAACTACATGAACACTTTTGAAACCTGGTAAAGTGTGTGTGGATTCAATATGATGTCTGCTGCTGGGCTGTTTGCTGCACATGGGACACCTAATGCCAATTTCTCAGTAAACGCATGCATACCATCAGTGTCGTCCTACAGTTTAGGCTACACATTCCCTGAATAGAGACCCATTCCAATGTTCTTCAAGTGGAAGTAGATCACACGCCTGGCTTTTGGAATGTAAAATCTTCAAACAAAACATTTACAGAGTGTAAGGGGTTGAAGGGTGAAATTACAACTCACTTGTTTGAATGGTCCATCATCAAAGCTCCAATCTCCAAATCCATTGGACGATGTGAAGGAGTGTTGTTCTGTGGTAGACTGGTCCTTCTCCTCAGACTCTTTCTTTAGATTCATAGGAAGGGAAGCGGCGCTGGGTTTAGCAGACACCGACGGAGAGGTCGAATACAGAGGAAAAGATAAGGAACTATCCTGTTGGAGTGGAGACATCTTCGTCATGTGGCCACCATCATCCTCATCCTCACTGTTCTCTTCTTCATATGCGGTCCTTTCTTCTTCCTCATCATCTTCCTCTGACCCTTCACCTCCCAGTCCCTCTTCTCCGTTCTCCCCATGCACACCACTTTGAGTGTTGGTGTTACTACCACCAGCCTCGGTCTGTTGCTGACCCATCTGAGGGGTCCTTCCTGTCCCGGTTCCTTCCACCCGTTTGCCCAGGAAGGCAGAGTCCAGGGGGGCTCCAGTGTTCCGGGTGGCAGTTATGTGTTTAATGAACATCATCTGGGCCTGGCGGAGGTGTTTCTCCTGCCGGTCCATCTCCAGCTTGGCCTCCTGCTGTCTCTGGAGCTGCTCCATCACAGCCTCTAGTCTGACACCAACAGGGCTACCCAGACCCAGACCACCCCCAGCCTCCTGCGATAGGTTGGGCTGTAGGGAGAGGAAAGCAACGAAATGTAGAGTAAATATATTGTAAACAGATATCTTATTTTCCCCACAGATGTAAGGAAGTAAAAATATTGTACAAAAATATGCATTATGGAATTTATAGACTAGAGATAAACAATGTACACACAGATACATTGTGGACTTTATAGACTAGAGATAAACAATGTACACACATATACATTGTGGAAGCCGTCATTTTAAATAGCAATTTAAATAACTGATATATAATAAAGATTTTTTTCCCAAAGATAGAATATTCTTATTTGTATAGTTATGTAGTTTATGGCTGGGTGTTACAGGGGTGTAAGACTGTGTCCTATATATGGGGTTCTGGGTAGACAGCAGTTACAGCTGCACCAGCGTCAGACAGCATTCCTGTGTATATCAAGACAGGGTTTCCAAACTAAATCAGCTGCCCCCCTAACTGCATATTTTGTTTTTCCCCCAAGCACTATACAGACAATTCAAAGAATGAAAGCTTGATGATGAGTTGGTTATTTCAATCAGCTGTGTAGTGCTGATTTAGCACAAGATATGTCTCTGAAGATGTTCCTCAAAACAAGGATGAGAAATGTGTTGTACTCCGAATTGTCCCATTATCCTAACTGTTACACAGTAAAGATTAAACTGCGAGCTTAATAAGTATAGCAGTTGTTCAATCTTCTCAGTTTAACAGTTGGAATAATGGGCCAATTCGGAGTCCAATACATATCTCGTCCCTAGATTGAGGTACGTTTTCCAAGCCATATCTCACAATGGCTGCACAGTGTCCTTAATATACACAGGGATGCGGTCTGCCCCTAGAGCAGCCAGTAAGCAAGCATATCGGATCTGCTGGCTAGGGTTCTGGGTAGAGCCTCGACCACTCCACTTCAGAATTTTACCCACACAATGTATGGTCAGCTGTTAACATATAGGTCTATAAGTTACCCTGAAAGAAAATGGCGGCAGTGTAAGAGTCAACAGTTTCTATAATTGGCTTTTCTTTTCAGCATGTTTAAAGTTATTTAAAAAGCGTTTCAAGGAGAGGCATGTTTTCTTTGATAAACAGGGGCAGTTACCTACCACACGGTATTATGCCCAATAAGACATCAAAAGAGAAAATGTGATTAATTAAATATTATTTATTAAAACAAATTCGTTTAATAAAATATGCCCCTATCGAAATGACCGTTAGTACAGTCTCCAATTTTTTATAAATAGGATACACTGGCACGTGGATGGCTCAAACAAACTTATTGTTGAGAAAAATACAAATCTCACGCCTGGTCTATATTACATTTAAACCATGCCAACAGATGAATTTACAATTACGATTGATCTACAAAGGGTTATAAAGGTGAATAGAAAACATGTTGTCGAATGTTTATTTCACGAGATTCCATCGACAACAATGTATCAATCTACAACTTTCTAAAAGGTGATCTCTTCTGCTCCGTGGTGATGGTAAAGCAAACATGACGTGTACAACAGTCGCCTACTTTTCCAAAGTAGTGTCTCAGTCTTTAAACACGTATAGGAATAAGGTAAACAATTCACCGACCAGGTAACAAAATGTCGTGCCATCATGGTTTATTAAATATTAGTTTCAAAAGTGTAAAACTACATATCACTTTCACGACTGTTGCCCAATTTGTTACAGTATCTAACTAAATGGGGGAACGGTGCCAAAGGAAACCGTCCGTCAGCGGCGAACTGACTCGATCGAAACTCACCATTTGCGATTTCGAGTTTTCCATCCTCCCCTCAGGTTCCCAATTTAACCTTCTTTTCCACTCGTTCTCTCTCCTACGTAAATCAATTTATATGCCAATATAGTTTATTATGATAAACGTTCGGTTGAGATCCATATAATGCCTGTAACTGTTGTGATAGGAAGATTGGCGAGGAGGCCAGTGTAGGGTAAATGCCGGGCCTCACCTCCCTGACCGCAGCCTGAACATAAAAAACCCACCCTGGTCTTGATTGTCTTTGCCTGTATAGGTTAGTAGTCTACTACACCCCCACAGTAACAAGAGAAGGCCCGCCCTACTTCAAAAGTGGTGCCTCTTCGTTCGCAACATGATGGTGTTGGTCAATTCTTGCCACAGTGCTCCTCAGACAGCAAAGTGAAATACTATTCACTATGAATAGTGTTTATAGAATAAATGACGCAACTGTAGCCTGCTATGTGAAGCTGTTTTTCATAGCATAGTTTATATCCTACTAACCAACACCATCAATACATGTACATGGGTGATCCACGTATTTTACACGTGTAGCGGGGTTAGTTGCGTTCCCACTTGACGCTGCAGAAATATGTATTCAATGTTTATGTATTCCTATTGGTTGGTTGAATTGACATATCAAAAAGGTGTTACGCCATTGGTCATGCTTGCAGATTAGGGGGGGTTGGGGGGGTCGCGAACGTTCATTCTTCCCCGTCTGATATTGACATGCATGCAGTCGTTCACGTTCTGAAATACTGTATTATATTTCTCAGATTTACAATGTGTATGAGTTCACTATGTTTATATTTATGTATGGTACCTGTTAGGTGTTGGGGGCGTCCTGATATGTGCTTTTTGTATGCTATTGCTGTAAAAGCGAGTTAGTTTAGCATGCTGTAATTGTAATGGTCACATTAGCTCCCTGCTAATTCAGTTATTTTCATGCCAACAGACTAATCTACAACCATCAACATACTGTTGTCCCGCTCATCAGAGGAAACACCAATCAACTGGGTTTACTGGCTGGACAGTCGTTTCTTTAAAAGCACAATGCTAGGGAGTACGATCGCATGTTACACTGGTGCAGAGACCAGACAACGGTTATCAATTTCTTTGCATTGCATATTTCTATACCACCATGTAAAAATAAAATAAAAACTATAACCATACCATGTTTATGCCTACAATCTATATCTAGGTCTGCTCTTTGGCCATGTTGATGTAGTCTCCCCCATTTTTTAATGGAGACCATCCACGCGCTTCAGCGTGATGAGCGCATATTAAGGTCATTGCTTAAACAGAATATAGTTTGTCAATTTGAAGTCGAAAGTGGATTTTTTTTGTTGGTGGATTTTAGTTAAACCCTTTTCCTAACCTTAACTTAGTTATCCTAACCTGCTGAGTATGTTCCCCTAACCGGCTATAAAAAAAAATACATTATGGTAAATTGTGACAAACTATACTCTAGTCAAAACCGCATATAAAAATCTGTTACAGTACTTATTAAATTCAGGACTCGATTCTGCTCCCTGGTGGCATAAACACACTAACATGACGGACTGCATCACCAGTTGCTATAGTCACGGTAGAGCAGTGCAAGAGTCATTCGTTTAGTAGTAGGCTTATACGTTCTCCGGTGCTATAGTGCTACTCGAATGCAATATAAGGAATTGAAAGCAAATCATTCACGTTACGGTTGGACGGAAGATCTCAGAGACCATGGACAGAGGAAGAAGCGAAAGTGAGAGGTTTCTCTGCCCAAAATATGTCCACGAAAATAAACCCCAATGCAGTGGTGGAAAAAGTACTCAATAGTCGTACCTGAGTAAAAGATGACCCAAGTAAAAACATAGAAAATGACTCAAGTAAAATGCACCCAGTAAAAGTATTTGGTTTTAAATATACTTAAGTATCAAAAGTAAATGGAATTACTAAAATGTTTTTTATTTATTTTAAACTGCATTGTTGGTTAAGGGCTTGTAAGCATTTCACTGTAAGGTCTACCTACACCTGTTGTATTCAGCGCATGTTACAAATACAATTTAATAAAAAGTATAAATAATTTTAACTTCCGCATATTAAGCAAACCAGACAGCACACATTTGTTATTTTTTATTGACGGATAGCCAGGGACACACTCCAACACTCAGACATAATTTACAAACGGAGCGTTTGTGTTTGGAGTCCGTCAGATCAGATGCAGTAGGGATGACCAGGGATGTTCTCTTGATAAGTGTGTGAATTGGACCATTTTCCTGTCAAAATGTAACTAGTACATTTGGGTGTCAGAGAAAATGTATGGAGTAAAAAAAAAACATCTTTTATTTAGGAATGTAGTGAAGTAAAAGTTGCCAAAAAAAGCAATATTAAAGTAGAAATACAAAACAAGAACTACATCGGAAGTACTTTAAAATATTTTTATTGAAGTACTTTACAACACTGCCCAGAAGTGAGGAGTTTTGTAAGGTATATGAGAGTCTTATTTAGTAAACCAAAAAAAAGGTAATTGCTCATTTGCTGCTTGGAGGTTTATTTGATTTAATAGATGTTCGGAATGTTTAAGTTCTTATACATGCACTGATTGGCTGCCCTTGCTGTCACAGATGCTATAACAACACTGATACAAATGAGTCCTCCATCTAGCTCTATGGCTTGGTCACCTTTTGGCAACTTACCCAAAAACAAACTTATCAGAGTTGTCATCAGCCTGTTGTCAGAGAGACTAAATCACAGATAATGTGTTTTAGCATGGACATTGCCAGAGGGCTTCTACCATTTTAAAGTAGTCAACTAGGTGGCAATTCCTGAGTTGAGCAGTCAGACAATGACGAAAATGGACTACTTTAAAATTACTAGAATGGTCCTTGTAAATGGGTCCTAGACTTCCTGACAGACCGCACCCACCCCCTCAACAATCAATTACAATAATGGCCTACCAGGGAAGAGTGGGTTAAACTGCCTTGTTCAGAGGCAGAATTACAGATTTTTACCTTGTCAGCTCGGGGATCCGCTCCAGCAACCTTGCGATTACCGGCCCAAAGCTCTTACCACTTGGCTACCTGCCGCCCCAGCAGACATGAGGCATTTTGGTTAAACTGTGACTGATCTACAAATAATTAATAGTTCTTTATGACGCAAGGCAATCTGTAGTTCAGTCAGTAGGCAATCACATAGGGTGGAGCACAACTGGCCCAGCATCGTCCGGGTTAGGGTTTGGCCGGTGTAGGCCATCCTTGTTCTTAACAGACTTCCCTAGTTACATTTAAAAACGGGAAGAAAATAATAATAATAAAAATCACCTGCAATGTTGAAATGCAAACATATCTAAAAATGATACCAAGAAGAACATTTGACACATAAATAAAATAAAAAATATGTATGTTTTCCTTTATTAGGTTCATCAATATTTTACAAGCAAAATAACTTAATAAAGGCCCAAATTAAATATCACATTTATACGAGGCAAAGACGAAGTACAAGGTTCCCAGAGAGACAACAGCAGCCCAGAGAGTCCCAGAGAAAACAGCAGCCCAGAGAGTCCCAGAGAAAACAGCAGCCCAGAGAAAACTAGGGAGGAAGACATTATTTCAGTTAAGAGAACAGGCCTGGACAGGTGTAAGCAGTATTGCTGCATTTCCACCAGGCCTATATAAGGGTAATATACAAGATGGAGCCATCGCCATATTGCTTACACCTATCCAATCCTCTAAGATCTATACAACTGCCTAGGGCGTGACTCATGTAGTCTTTAACTAGGCCCGAAGGGCCGCACTAAAAATGGGTTATATTTATTTGCTGTCAATTTGCCCTAAGACACTCCTCCACTCATTGGTTTTAGATTGTAAAAGCATAAAACAAATCTAGCTTTCAGTTCAGTGATTATCAGCAAGCTGGACACAGTAAAAATAATTATTATAATTTCTACACCAGTTTCAATTCGGTTTTAGTTATTTGAAAGCATAGAGTTTTCCCCCCCAATATAAATATTATTTAAAATGACAAACAAAACGTGTGCCGATTAGACAGGCTGAATCGGGCTGTATGTTTGACACCCCTTTCCTAGGCCTGTAGGGGTTCATTTGGGATTCAGGGTATAAAGACTGTAATAAACTGGGTGGTTCGAATGCTGATTGGCTGACAACCGGAATATCAGACCGTACACCACAGGTATGACAAAACATTTATTTTTACTGTTCTAATTACATTGGTAACCAGTTTATAATAGCAATAAGGTACCTCAGGGGTTTGTGGTATATGGCCAATATACAACGGCTAAGGGCTGTGTCCTAGCACTCCGCGTTGCATCGTGCTTAAGAACAGCCCCTAGCCGTGGTATATTGGCCATATACCACACCCCCTCGGCCCTTATTGCTTAGACAGTGCATGTCCATTGGATACCTACCCATCTATACTTAGTCCATGCCAAGCTCTTCAGGTGTAGAGATACCAAGCTCATCTAGTGTTGGTCGCAGCTCCTGAATTAAGTATGGGTAGATTTTTTTGTGGGGGCCAGATTTGTCCTGGGGGAAACAACATAAACCAACTGCTTTGAGGAAAATGTCAGGGACGATGTGTAGCAAAACATACACACACACACATATATATATATACATACATACATACATACGTTTTGTTTATTTCTGGGCAGAATAATTACAACAACAAAAAAATATATATATGTTTTGTTTATTTCTGGGCAGAATGATTCCAAAAAATATATATAAAATTGGGATTTTGTAATATACCTCATGTTCAGAGTAAACATACAGAAAGGGGATAGACTAGTGACTAGGGGGGGGGGGGTCAAAGGGGTCATTGCCATTCAACACGTGTTCTTCTAGAACCGATCGTTATCATTTTGAAGTGTTCACGAGGAGCATCCTCCAACTCACCTTGACAGCCTCCAGGATACGTATGGCGCTAGCCAGGTCATTTAATCTGCGGCAGGCTCGGAGAGCTGCTTCCAGGATCTTAGGCTCAGGCACCAGGTCGTATCCAATCAGCGTGTTCATCCCTGGACAAACAACGTCAGGGTTAGTTACCACAGGATGATAGAAGAGGTCTACTTTTCACAACAGTTGCTTTTTTAAAACTAATGACAGAAAGTCACTTGAGACTCCAAAAGGATAGATTTGTTCACTCAAAGCATTCCTTAAAAAAATGGTTTTGCTCATCTAGGGCGCTGGTTCTGCCATACTACCATTATCTCTGGGGAAGACTCAGGGCAGAGGAAAATAGGATTGGGGTTCAGTAACCAGGACAGGTTGAGCATAGGGCTGGCATGGTGACCATCTTACCGCCACAAGTCATGACCGTTGAGTCATGGCAACTAGGCTTCTCCAAAATGCTCTGGTGTCACTGGTCATTCATAACCTACAAAAACGTGCTGATGGCCTGGTACTCAGTGCTCTATTGTCCCTCTCATCTCTGACATCAATGCTAACGGCATCCCCAGCCGCGCCCTCCGAGCATGCGCAGACCAGCTGGCCGGTGTGTTTGCTGGCCGGTGTGTTTACGGACATATTCAATCAATCCCTATACCAGTCTGCTGTTCCCACATGCTTCAAGAGGGCCACCATTGTTCCTGTTCCCAAGAAAGCTAAGGTAACTGAGCTAAACGACTACCGCCCCGTAGCACTCACTTCCGTCATCATGAAGTGCTTTGAGAGACTAGTCAAGGACCATATCACCTCCACCCTACCTGACACCCTAGACCCACTCCAATTTGCTTACCGCCCAAATAGGTCCACAGACGATGCAATCTCAACCACACTGCACACTGCCCTAACCCACCTGGACAAGAGGAATACCTATGTGAGAATGCTGTTCATCGACTACAGCTCGGCATTCAACACCATAGTACCCTCCAAGCTCGTCATCAAGCTCGAGACCCTGGGTCTCGACCCCGCCCTGTGCAACTGGGTACTGGACTTCCTGACGGGCCGCCCCCAGGTGGTGAGGGTAGGCAACAACATCTCCTCCCCGCTGATCCTCAACACGGGGCCCCACAAGGGTGCGTTCTGAGCCCTCTCCTGTACTCCCTGTTCACCCACGACTGCGTGGCCACGCACGCCTCCAACTCAATCATCAAGTTTGCGGACGACACAACAGTGGTAGGCTTGATTACCAACAACGACGAGACGGCCTACAGGGAGGAGGTGAGGGCCCTTGGAGTGTGGTGTCAGGAAAATAACCTCACACTCAACGTCAACAAAACTAAGGAGATGATTGTGGACTTCAGGAAACAGCAGAGGGAACACCCCTATCCACATCGATGGAACAGTAGTGGAGAGGGTAGCTAGTTTTAAGTTCCTCGGCATACACATCACAGACAATCTGAATTGGTCCACTCTGACAGCGTCGTGAAGAAGGCGCAGCAGCGCCTATTCAACCTCAGGAGGCTGAAAAAATTCGGCTTGTCACCAAAAGCACTCACAAACTTCTACAGATGCACAATCGAGAGCATCCTGGCGGGCTGTATCACCGCCTGGTACGGCAACTGCTCCGCCCTCAACCGTAAGGCTCTCCAGAGGGTAGTGAGGACTGCACAACGCATCACCGGGGGCAAACTACCTGCCCTCCAGGACACCTACACCACCCGTTGTTACAGAAAGGCCATAAAGATCATCAAGGACATCAACCACCCGAACCACTGCCTGTTCACCCCGCTATCATCCAGAAGGCGAGGTCAGTACAGGTGCATCAAAGCTGGGACCGAGAGACTGAAAAACAGCTTCTATCTCAAGGCCATCAGACTGTTAAATAGCCACCACTAACATTGAGTGGCTGCTGCCAACACACTGTCATTGACACTGACCCAACTCCAGCCATTTTAATAATGGGAATTGATGGAAATGATGTAAATATATATATATATATATATATATATATATATATATATATATATATATATATCACTAGCCACTTTAAACAATGCTACCTTATATAATGTTACTTACCCTACATTATTCATCTCATATGCATATGTATATACTGTACTCTACAACATCGACTGCATCCTTATGTAACACATGTATCACTAGCCACTTTAACTATGCCACTTTGTTTACTTTGTCTACACACTCATCTCATATGTATATACTGTACTCGATACCATCTACTGTATGCTGCTCTGTACCATCACTCATTCATATATCCTTATGTACATGTTCCTTATCCCCTTACACTGTGTATAAGACAGTAGTTTTGAATTGTTAGTTAGATTACTTGTTGGTTATCACTGCATTGTCGGAACTAGAAGCACAAGCATTTCGCTACACTCGCATTAACATCTGCTAACCATGTGTATGTGACAAATAAAATTTGATTTGATTTGATTTGATTTAATGAAATAAAAAATTAAATTAAATAACAGAGCCCTGGCATTGAGTTGGAGCGTAATAAGAGCACCTGTTCAGCGAGAGCCAGCTCCTCATTGCCGGTTGATGCATGGATTTAAAATAACGCAACTGATGTGAGAAAGTTGATGGTCTGTATTAAAAAGATCACATTAGCGTTCTACAGGCTAGGCCCATTTATTTCTCAACTTGGCTAATATTAATGAATTAATATCGCGCCGCTTCACGACAAGAGCAGCGTACCTGGCTGGCATGAAAATGAACTGCAGGAAGAGAGTCCTCTATTCGCTATTCAAGTGCATAACCGTATTTTAGAAATGTTTTCCATCCCGAGAATAAATCACTTTACTCCCGGGTAACCCAGGATTTCCCGCTAAAACCGTAAGTGTCATTCTAAAGTATATAAATATGTCTGGATTTGATTATAGCTTTTGGTATAAAATTCAAGCCTGATGCTACCGGAGCCTAACGAGCCATACATGAAATACATTTTAGGAGTACTATATCACAAAAAAATACATTTATTAATGAGCTCAAGGAAGCCCCAAATGATTGTGGCGTTATCCAATACATAGGATAAAGGCTACTGCAAATTACGCACGAGAGGAAAACCATAAAAGCCCATAGATGGAGCTAGCTATATGTTCTCTTGGGTAAATCAATTAAACTAGCTCCTTTAGGCTAATCTTTGAGTGAACTGTATTACTGTATCATACAGACAGGAATCATTTAAACCATGCTAAAGCAAGTAGAAGCTAGCGAATTTGATTATAATAGGGCCTATTTGTATAATTAGTAGGCTGACATGTCTACAGAGCATTCGGAAAGTATTCAGGCCCCTTGACATTTCACATTGTTACGGTACAGCCTTGTTCTAAAATAAATTACATGTTTATTTTCCGCCCTCTGTCTACACACAATACACACTAAATGACTAATCGAAAACAGGTTTAGAAATGGTTTGCCTGTTTATAAAAACTAAAACAGAAATACTTTATTTACTTAAAGTATTCAGACTCTTTGCTATGAGACTCGAAATTGAGCTCAGGTGCATCCTGTTTCAATTGAATATCCTTGAGATGTTTCTACAACTAGGAGACCATCTACGGTAAATTCAATTGATTAGACAATTTGTAAAAAGGCACACACCTGTCTATATTAGGTCCCACAGTTGACAGTGCATGTCAAGAGCAAAAACCAACCCATGAGGAACGAAAGAATTGTCCGTAGAGCACAGACTGTGTCGAGGCACAGATCTGGGGACGGGTACCAAAACATTTCTACAGCATTGAAGGTCCACAAGAACACAGTGGACTCCATCATTCTTAAATGGAAGTTTGGAACCACCAAGACTCTTCCTAGATCTGGCCGCCCGGCCACACTGAGCAATCAGGGGGAGAAGGTCCTTGGTCAGGGAGGTGACCAAGAACCGGATGGGCACTCCGACAGAGCTCCAGAGTTCCTCTGTGGAGATGGGAGAACCTTCCAGAAGGACAACCATCTCTGCAGCACGCCACTAATCAGGCCTTTATAGTAGTGGCCAGACGGCATGACAGCCCGCTTGGAATTTTCCGAAAGGCACCTGAAGGACTCTCAGACCATGAAACAAGATTCTCTGGTTTGATGAAACCAAGATGAACTCGTTGACCCGAATGCCAAGCATCACGCCTGGAGGGAACCTGGCACCGTCCCTATGGCGAAGCATGGTGGTGAGCATCATGCATGGGGATGTTTTTCAGCGGCAGCGACTGGGAGACTAGTCAGGATCGAGGGAAAGATGAATGGAGCAAAGTACAGAGAGATCCTTGATGAAAACCTTCTCCAGAGCGCTCAGGACCTCAGACTGGGACGAAGGTTGGGATAAGTCTCTGAATGTCCTTGAGTGGCCCAGCCAGAGCCTGGACTTGAACCCGATCAAACATCTCTGGAGACCTGAAAATAGCTGTGCAGCGAAGCTCCCCATCCAACTTGACAGAACTTGAGAGAATCTGCAGAGAAGAAATGTGGAAAAGCTCCAAATACAGGTGTGCCAAGCGTGTAGTGTCACACCCAAGAAGACTCCAGGCTGTAATCACTGCTTTAACAAAGTACTGACTAAAGGGTCTGAATACTTATGTAAATGTAATATAAGTTTTGTTAATAAATTAGCAAAAATGTCTAACCACCATTAAAAAAAAAAAAAAAAGATAACCTACGAATGTGTTGAATTATATGTAAATACCAAATAAAAATGGAGAATAGTCCGATGGTGAGAATAACATCAAGTCCTTGTCACATTGTGAATGAGAGACTGATTGTGTGTAGCCTGACCAATTAACTGAGCAGAGGTCATGCCTTTCATGCAACTTTTTTCAAAACATATTTAGTTTTATCATGCAGCCTAAGAATGTATTAGAAACCAAAACATTTGGCCTAAGGTTCATATCACAACTAAAGTTGCATTAAAATATTATGATTTTTACTTTAAAGTAAAGCATATAGGAGGACCTGTTTCAAATAATAATTTTGTTAACCGTTCAACTCCTCCGGAAATCATATCTTCTATTTTATTTCAGCCACGTTCAATTGTATTAGTCTTACTATAAAATAATCATTAGCAAATCTTGTCTGCTAACTTAACTAGTGTAGCCTACAGCCATATGGCATAACCAGATCAGGGCCCAACATAAGGATGACTCAGAATACGGTATTCTGTTCTTCTGAAATACGACATTTTCACAACACATTTCTTGAGAACTTTCTTTAGCATGTTGGTCTGTTATAAAGCCCCTTTGTGTGGAAAAAACTCATTCTGATTGGGAGCCAGGCTCCCAAAGTGGGTGGGCCTCAGCCCTCCCGGACCCACCCATGGCTGCGCCCCTTGACTGAACCTTATATGAAATGTAATTAAGCCAAATATTTTATATTGGTGCATTTATATTTTTGTTGAGTATAAATTGATTTATTAGACTTTCAATTGTAGATGTTCCAAAGGTCTGCATCGGTGGTTTGTAGGCTATGAGTTAAGATGCTAAACATGCTTTGTTAATTAACGGTCAATTACCATGAGACCGGCATTCATTTGCATGAGTTACCAGCTGACAAAATGCATGACTTCCACAACCCTAGTTGAGAACTACTGATATCTAGTCAACTGTATATAGAGATTTACACACACATAAAAAAACACACACACACACACGCTCTCTCTTCCAAGTAATTAATGCAGCTGTGCACTATGCTCTTCGTCATAATCATAGGGCTGACCATGTGATTTCATCGTCACCCACCTTTCCTCAGCTCCCAAGCATCAATATCTGCCTTGTTAAAATAGGTTACCCAGCGGGCATCAAACTCCTCGTCCGATTCCAGCTTCCCACCATGGGCGTAACACCTCTGGACCAGGGGAGCTGCAGGAAAAGATACAGGGATTATTCAAGAAAAATGTCACCTCAGTCTTATACCACCACGGATTTTGGGAGTTTTCCCCAAAGAAAAGGGGTGGGGCTTAGAGAGCCTATAGTCTGACTAGAGCATCACCTCAGACTCTATGCAGGGCCACAGATATTCAGATCCTAGTTCAAAACATAGGAGGGGCTGAGTATGCATAGCAACAACACTTGGGCTGCTCAGCTACTCGCTGTTTATTATCTATGCATAGTCACTTCACCCCTACAAACACAAACTTACTTAATTTGCAGTGGTACAGTTAACTCGGTACCCCCTGTATATAGCCTCATTATTGTTAACTTATTGTGTTACTTTAGTTTATTTGGTAAATCTTTTCTAAACTCCATTTCTTGAACTGCATTGTTGGTTAAGGGCTTGTAAGTAAGCATTTCATGGTAAGGTCTACACCGGTTGTAATTTGGCACATATGACAAATATTTTTGTTGTTTTTGATTTAACTACTCTAAACTCCGATAAATAGCGAACATTGTGAAATAATTTGTCTTATATTTGATGAGGTTGAAGCACTAATGACACCAAGTTATGATTTTAGACAGATGGGACTTAACTGCGCAGCAAGCAGAGCACTAAGCTTCTAAATGATCCATTCAGTGATAACCGAGCCCTGCCCGTACCCTAGTTATTGATGGGGGGAAAAAAAGAGAACAGGCCCTACCCTGCCCTAACCTGATGTATAACGTCAGGGGTCGGGTAGCAGAGCCTCCACTAGTCAAGTGTATTTAGCTACATCTACTAGGGCTGTAGATGTAAATAAAGTAAAAACTGACATTGTGTCCTTGCATGACCAGTGTATTTGCATGACCTAGCTAGATGGCAGTCATGGCACCATTAATGGTTAAATTGTTCACAGTCCAACAGGGTGAGGGAATGGAAGGCAGGTTTGACGGCACTGTAAATTATAGCATGACGACTGACTAAATGCTCTGTCGTTCCCTACATACTTCAGTCTGAGACGGCCATCATTTTAGTCATTTAAGGTGATGAGGAGTGTTGTACAAAGTAATCAGCAATCAGATCATCTAACCAATCAGAGTATCAGTCATTAACTATTATTTATTTAAACACTGCTTTACCCACCTGTGGGCTGGGTCTGGTCCAACCAATCTGTTTCTGGACCAATCCGACAGACCCAAATGTGTGAGCTTTCAGTGCAGGGTCAGGGACGTAACCAGAGTCATTGTGGAGAATATAATAACATCCGTGTTTGTCCGGAGCAAGGAGTCTGGGTAGCCAGGCATTATTATGCTTTCTAAGAACCAAATATGTTCCAATATATGTTGAGCAAATATAGCTAACAAGTTATGCCATTTGCTATGGCAGTGCACTGCAGCACCTCGCTCTAGAAAACCCTTAATATAACAGTAGGGGATTCAGTGGTTAGCGTCGGCCACGGTTAGTGAACTAAAATTCCGACGCTGTGTTAACGTTTTAAAGTAAATAATCGTCACTTGATAAATGGTTTTCAAACCACATACTGATATGCCCCTTATCTTTCATATCAGCGAGAAATAGTCTTAAAAACACTTACTGTAGCAGCTTTGCACATAAACTGTGTGAGTGCCTCCAGTTAAAGTGAACGACACTTCCTCTCCAGTTACGCATAAGGCGTCTGCATGCTCCCCAGTCGAAACCGGTCGTACATGACATAGTTTGTTCGTTTTGGACTTCGGGTTTTTCCGGATGTTCGGGCACAAATTATCTTGAGGAAAACGGAAGTACGGAGCCGAAGTCTACACCCCTTCATCGGTGATTGGTCAACAGTAGGGACTCTTCAATAAAAGTTAGTTTTAATGACCATTTTCTCATTGAAAAATATTGCACCAAATATTATCTGAAATTGTGCAATTAAGATAACTGCAAAAACAAATTGACCGATTTCAGTTCTTAGATTAATTCGGACTATTGAGGAAGTGGATACTGGCTTCAAATTGTAAAGAAAAAAAAATGGACAGACAGTACTATTGCCGAAGGTATTTTAAGGGAGTAACATACACGGTTAGCTAAATTCGGCTAGGCACCAGCCACACAGAAGCCTTTACACCGGTGTTTGGAGCCCGCCAGCTAATTAGTACAGGTGGCCGCCCATGTTCAGAACGAGCTCCGGGGATCTTAAAATACCATCGTCAATAGGCACCAAATCAGTGAGCAGGTCTATTAATGGGTTATTATGCGGCAATGCACTATTAACCAGCAGTAGTTCGCTACTAGTTAGTTGAGCTGGTTTGCTAAGCTAGAGTTGCTGCCTGTTTAGTACTAGTTAATGTTTACAGTCCATTTAAAAGCACAATCTATTATCTCGAGTTGAACAACCATACCAGTCTATATGCAAACGTAAGCTAGTTAGACATGGCTGGCAAGTCATCTGCTATCCAGTGCTAATTCGCTAGCTAGTATTAGACAAATATAGGCCATGGTTATGGCATTAGATAGTTCACTTGCTAGTTACAGGCCTCACCTCAAGCAGTCGGTCATTGCAAGGACATCAATAAAAAAAATATATTTTTTAAATCCACTTGAATATTACAGAGCGTTTTTAAACATTACATTTGTTTTAAGGATTAAAGGGATATAGCTCATCTAACACGTCTTACCACTTGTAGTTCACCGAAAACGTGTATTTTGTAGTTATCCATTCGCAACTGATTGTGCTAGTAACATGCTAACGTAGCTAGCCAGCTAATAACGACTGCCGACAGTGATTTCCGCATGAACGTCCCAAACTACGAAATTAAGTGATAACACAATAATACCTGTAAGTCCGAGTTGTGGCCGTGTCAAACTCCGGGCACCGGACACTGAAAGTCGGACGGCGGCTCGAAACATGATGCGGGGACAGTCAGCTAACGTTAGGGACAAGCAAATATAGATGGGATCAGACTTCGACTCAAGGATGTTAGCTGGTAGCTCAATACCAAGTTCCCACGGCGCATGCGCAAGGTTATAAAAGTAACTCTCTCCACTCACGTTTAATACATAGTGCCCGCCTTCAGGAAGTATTCACACCCCTTGACTTTTTTAAATGTATTTTTTTCCCCCCTTACATTGGTTGTGTTACAGTCCGAATTTAAAGATTGAAAAATGTATATTGTGCCACTGATCTACACAATAACCCACAATGTCAAAGGGGAATTTTGTACAGACATTTTTACAAATTATTAAAAAGCTGAAAATGTTGAGTCAATAACTACTTGTAAGGGAGCGAACCGAGAGTAGCCAAGGGAGGTGATAGAATCAGGACCCATCATTGTACAAAAACAATACTTGGATTTATTAGAGATACTGAATTTCAAGACACATTGCTTGTCTCACACAGTTATCCATAGCAACAGTCAGCAAAAGAAAATTCACAAAATGACAGATGACTGTGAGTCTAAAGTGCAGCCCCTCAATTGGGTTCCTGCTGCAGCTAAAACAAGGCCTAAATGCTAAACAGCAGAACTAGGGATTACCCCTTATCCAGTTCTAAACAAAGCCTAACTCTCCCCTTACTGGGACTAAAGAGTCTACAAGAACAGCCAAAAGCATGGCTGTCCAACCCACTTCCTGGAGATTTACAGTCCTGTGAGTTTTCAGTCCAACCCTAATTGAAAACACACCTGATTCTACTAATTAGCTGCTCAACAAGACCATAACTAGCTAAATCAGTTATGCTAAATTAGGGTTGGACTGAAAACCTACAGGACAGTAGATCTCCAAGAAGAGTGTTGGACTGAAAACCTACAGGACAGGACAGGACAGGTAGCTCTCCAGGAAGAGGGTCTAAAGCAACTGCCTGTACATACAAAACACAGCAAACTGCTATTGAGCACATTGTTCTAAAAAATTATAATAACGGTGTTCAACCCTGAGCTGGATGAAAAGGACAGAATTTAACCATTTTCTCCTCAACCCCACCCACACTTATTAGCCAATGACAATAAGGTTTTAATTAGAACAACTTTACTTTGTTAATTAGACCAGGTAACACTATGCATGGTTTCCCAAACTCGGTCCTCGGGACCCCAAAGGGTACAAGTGTTGTTTTTTTGCCCCAACAACTAATCATCAAGCTTTGATCATTTGAATCAGCTGTGTAGTGTTAGGGCAAAAAAAACTAAACTTGCACCCTTTGGGGTCCTGAGGACAGAGTTTGGGAAACACTGCACTATACTGTTTTACAAAGTAAAGTTGTTCTTCATGTATATATACTGTATACTGTATTCTATTAAAAGGCCATTCCTAACGTATTCTATAGATATACTATATTCTATCCATATTCTATATACCATAATGTCTATACATCCCTGTATTCTATTAAGTCAAAAGTTTGGCCAAAGTTTTTCTCATTGTAGAATAATAGGAAAACATCAAAACATCCTATTGAAATGTTGTACATATACTATTCTATCCTACGTATTCTATAGATATACTATATTCTATCCATATTCTATCCACATACTGTCCATAATGTCTATACATCCCATCACATACACACACAGTCAATATGGAATATTTCAATAACTTTTCAAGTTTCTTCAAGTGCAGTCACAAAAACCATCAAGCGCTATGATGAAACTGGCTCTCAAGGACCACCACAGGAAAGGAAGACATTTACATTACATTTAAGTCATTTAGCAGACGCTCTTATCCAGAGCGACTTACAAATTGGTGCATTCACCTTATGACATCCAGTGGAACAGTCACTTTACAATAGTGCATCTAAATCTTAAAGGGTGGGGGGGTGAGAAGGATTACTTTATCCTATCCTAGGTATTCCTTAAAGAGGTGGGGTTTCAGGTGTCTCCGGAAGGTGGTGATTGACTCCGCTGTCCTGGCGTCGTGAGTAACACGTGAGCAGTTACCTCTGCTGCAGAGAATACATTCAGAGTTTGAGTAACAGACACATCTCAACATCAACTGTTCAGAGGATACTGCATGAATCAGGCTTTCATGGTCGAATTGCTGCAAAGAAACCACTATTAAAGGACATCAGTAATAAGAAGAGACTTACTTGGGCCAAGAAACACAAGCAATGGACATTAGACTGGTGGAAATCTGTCCTTTGGTCTGATGAGTCCAAATTTGAGATTTTTGGTTCCAACCGCCGTGTTTTTGTGAGATGCAGAGTAGGTGAACGGATGATCTCCGCATGAGTGGTGCCCACCGTGAAGCATGGAGGAGGAGGTGTGATGGGGTGGGGGTGCTTTGCTGGTGATACTGTTGGTGATTTATTTAGAATTCAAGGGACACTTAACCAGCATGGCTACCACAGCATTCTGCAGCGATACGCCATCCCATCTGGTTTGCGCTTATTGAGACTATCATTTTTTTTCTTTAACAGGACAATGACCCAACACAGGCTGTGTAAGAGCTTTTGACCAAGAAGGAGAGTGATGGAGTGCTGGATCAGATGACCTGGCCTCCACAATCACCCGACCTCAACCCAATTGAGATGGTTTGGGATGAGTTGGACAGCAGAGTGAAGGAAAAGCAGCCAACAAGTGCTCAGCCTATCTGGGAACTACTTCAAGACTGTTGGAAAAGCATTCCAGGTGAAGCTGGTTGAGAGAATGCCAACAGTATGCAAAGCTTTCATCACGGCAAAGGCTGGCTACTTTGAAGAATCTCAAATATAAAATATATATTTGTTTAACACTTTTTTGTGTTACTACATGATTCCATGTGTTATTTATAGTTTTGATGCCTTCACTATTATTCCACAATGTAGAAATGAAAGAAAACCCATTGACTGAGTAGGTGTGTCCACACTTTTGACTGGTACTGTATATATATATAAATACACACTACCGTTCAAAAATTTGGGGTCACTTAGAAATTTCCTTGTTTTTGAAAGACAAGCACATTTTTTTGTCCATTAAAATAACATCAAATTGATCAGAAATACAGTGTAGACATGGTTAATGTTGTAAATGACTATTGTAGTTGGAAACGGGGTATGTACATACATTCACTGTGAGAACGACATCATTGATGCACATCGATTGATGAAGCCAGTGACTGATGTGGTGTACTCCTCAATGCCATCGGAGGAATCACGGAACATATTCCAGTCTGTGCTAGATACCCAAATCATGCAGGGTTTCTGTGCAAAACAGTCCTGTAGCTTAGCATCTGCTTCGTCTGACCACTTTTTTTTATTGATTTACTGTGAGTTCAAGCCCTGGTCAGGATGGAATATGACATTTTTTTCAGATAGGGTAATTTGGGGCTTGAACCCAAGAGGTTGGTACCCTGGGTGCTGGTACCCAAAATCATGCAGGGTTTCTGTGCAAAACAGTCCTGTAGTTTAGCATCTGCTTCCTCTGACCACTTTTTTATTGATCTAGTCACTGGTGCTTCCTGCTTCATTTGTATTTTTTTTGCTTGTAAGCAGGAATCAGGAGAATACAATTACGGTCAGATTTGCCAAATGGAGTGATGAGGGAGAGCATTGTATGTGTCTCTGTGTGTGGAGTATAGGTGGTCCAGAGTTCCTTTTCCTCTAGTTGCACATTTAACATGCTGATAGAAATTTGGTAAAATGGATTTAAGTTTCCCTGCATTAAAGTCTCCGGCTACTAGGAGCGTCTCCTCTGGGTGACCGTTTTCTTTTTTGCTTGTGGTTGAATACAGCTCATTCAATGCTGTCTTAGTAGTGCCAGCCTCTGACTGTGGTGGTATCTAAACAGCTACAAAGAATACAGATTCAAACTATCTCGGTAGGTAGTGTGGTCTACAGTTTATCATGAGATACTCTACCTCAGATGAGCAGTAGCTCGAGACTTCCTAAGATGTCGTGCACCAGCTGTTGTTTACAAAAATACATAGATCGCCGCCCCTTGTCTTACCAGATGCTGCTGTTCTATCCTGCCGGTCCATCATATAACCAGCCAGCTGTATGTTGATGTTGTCGTCGTTCAGCCACAACTCCATGAAGCATAAGATGTTACAGTTTTTAATGTCCCGTTGGTAGTTTAATCTTCCGCAGAACTCATCTATTTTATTGTCCAAAGATTGCACATTTGCTAGCAGAATGGAGGGAAGTGGGGGTTTATTTGATCGCCTACAAATTCTCAGAAGGCAGCCCGACCTTTGGCCCCTCTTTCTCCGTGTCCTCTTCACGCAGATCTCGGGGATCGGGGCCTGTTCCCGAAGAAGCAGCGTGTCCTTCGCATCGGGCACGTCAGTGTCGTGAAAGGAAAAAGAGGATTCTGCTAGTCTGTGGTGAGTAATCGCAGTCCTGATGTCTAGAAGTTATTTTTCTGGTCATAAGAGATGGTAGAGGCAACATTATTAACATTACATTAAGTTATGGTCTCGGTAATCCCCTTGCCTGACCCGGTAAAACTACCTGACTCACTCTAAGCCCTGTGCGGTTCAGACGATCACCATGATTCCCTGTCCTTGCATAAGCCCCACCAGGATTGTACCTCCATCCAAGAATCCTTTTCCCCGCATCAAATCTAATCAAATCAAAGTGTATTTGTCACGTGCGCTGAATACAACAGGTATTTTACCTTACAGTGAAATGCTTACTTACAGGCTCTAACCAATAGTGCAACGTAGGTATTAGATGAACAATAGGTAAGTAAAGAAATAAAACAACAGTAAAAAGACAGGCTATATACAGTAGTGAGGCTATAACAGTAGTGAGGCTATAACAGTAGTGAGGCTACATACAGACACCGGTTAGTCAGGCTGATTGAGGTAGTATGTACATGTAGATATGGTTAAAGTGACTATGCATATCTGATTAACAGAGAGTAGCAGAAGCGTAAAAGAGGGGTTGGCAGGTGGTGGGTGGGACACAATGCAGATCTCCCGCACATTGGCTAACCGGGCTCACTGGTTGGTCGGCCCAATTGAGGTAGTATGTACATGCATGTATATTTAAAGTGACTATGCATATATGATTAACAGAGAGTAGCAGCCTTCGGCCTTGTCATCTGACCACTGTCCAAGAGTCCCTCTTCTTCTCTCTGCCCTCAGCCATGTCGTCTGACCACTGTGCAAGAGTCCCTCTTCCTCTCCCTGTCCTCAGCCATGTCATCTGACCACTGTCCAAGAGTCCCTCTTCCTCTCCCTGTCCTCAGCCATGTCATCTGACCACTGTCCAAGAGTCCCTCTTCTTCTCTCTGCCCTCAGCCATGTCGTCTGACCACTGTCCAAGAGTCCCTCTTCCTCTCCCTGTCCTCAGCCATGTCGTCTGACCTCTGTCCAAGAGTCCCTCTTCCTCTCCCTGCCCTCAGCTATGTCGTCTGACCACTGACCAAGAGTCCCTCTTCCTCTCCCTGTCCTCAGCCATGTCGTCTGACCTCTGTCCAAGAGTCCCTCTTCCTCTCCCTGCCCTCAGCTATGTCGTCTGACCACTGACCAAGAGTCCCTCTTCCTCTCCCTGTCCTCAGCCATGTCGTCTGACCACTGTCCAAGAGTCCCTCTTCCTCTCCCTGTCCTCAGCCATGTCGTCTGACCACTGTCCAAGAGTCCCTCTTCTTCTCCCTGCATGTGAGCCATGGCGAATCCCAAGAAGTTTCAGAACTTGCTCCCCTCCTTCACTCGCATTTCAAGAACGCCTGCTGCCAGTCCAGGGATAGTACAGGGATAATATCTAGTAATTTATTACAAAGTCTCTCAAACGGGGTGTCAAAAGATATGCACAGACACCTGGCTGGAGGAACCTGAAATTGAGTAGTTAAAGGCAAGTTCAGAGAGGCATTGTGTATTTCCTTTTCACAGGTTTGGCAGCAAAATAACATAAGATCCTTTTGGATTTAGACAACATTTTGTATCGAGGCCATTATTAATATCAACAGCCCACATGGCCTATGGCTCGTAGGTCTACTTGTCTCCTGAGAGAGGGCCATCTGGTGTTGGGGAAATGGCTGTCTGGAGGCTGTGTTTTTGAGGGGAGCGGGACGCAAGGTGAGCGTGGTGAACAACTCAGCAGTCCCCATCCTCATCACACCTCATGTCCCTCACTATGTGAGTGACCCAGAAAAGGAAAGGGATTTGGCACATTATCAATTAGTAAGATGATTGTACTCAAGTTCTTCATTTGACTTGGTTAGTAGTAACATACTGGAAAAACGTAGTTTGATATTTGTCAGAACATACGAGTCTTTCATCTTTCTCTTTTCTGGTGAGGAACCACACTCTTAGAAATAAAAGGTACTATGTAGAACCATACAGGGTTC
>NC_060178.1:9447239-9534739 GCF_021184085.1 Oncorhynchus gorbuscha | reverse complement strand
ACAAAATCATTTCTTTACTTAGATGTGCCTGTATGTAATTCTGTTCCAGTAGTGTGTTTTGTTGTGCAGTATGTCAATGTCTTCAGATGTACCTGTTGTACGGTGTTGATACGGTTGTAACGTTTGCTCAGCTCCTGTTTGGTGGTCACGTGGTGCTGTCCTTTACCCATTCCTGAGTATCCATATGAGACGCTAGAGACAGGACTCAGGTAGATACCCCTCCCGTACGCAGCACCATGCAGCTTGTACAGGACATTTTAACACAGGGTGAACTGAAGGACATTTGAACAAAGGGTGAACTGAAGGACATTTGAACACAGGGTGAACTGAAGGACATTTGAACTGAAGGACATTTGAACTGAAGGACATTTGAACTGAAGGACATTTGAACTGAAGGACATTTGAACTGAAGGACATTTGAACTAAGGGTGAACTGAAGGACATTTGAACTGAAGGACATTTGAACTGAAGGACATTTGAACTAAAGGACATTTGAACTGAAGGACATTTGAACAAAGGGTGAACTGAAGGACATTTGAACTGAAGGACATTTGAACTGAAGGACATTTGAACAAAGGGTGAACTGAAGGACATTTGAACTGAAGGACATTTGAACTGAAGGACATTTGAACTGAAGGACATTTGAGCTAAGGGTGAACTGAAGGTAACCATTTCATCAGAGTTTGAAGGAAAAATATATTTTATTTTGTTATTTTATTTTTTGTAACGTTTTAAAAGATAGACAGGAGATCTAGAATTGTCGTCCCTTGGTACAATTATCTAAGATGACATTTTTAGAAATTAATGCGTTTGTTACTTTTAGTGTTACATACCTGCAGTTTTGTGGATGAAGCGTTGACAAGTCCATTTCTCAGAATAGAATGCCAGTTCTCTATGTGGGAACCACTGGAGAAACAGAATGACAGAGATGTTCGAGTGACTATAAAATGGTGTGTGTGTGTGTGAGTGAGAGACTTACTGGAATGCGGAGGTGCTGCCATATACTTTCCTAGCGACCCGGAAGCGTGCTTCTTCAGCAGGAGGGCTACTGGTCAACAGGAACTGATGTGGAGTGTGCATGAACTTCAGTTGCTATGTAGGAGGCGGAATGAAAATAATTAGGGAAAAGAAAAACGCACGAGAGAATGTCCGGTGTATAAGGGTGAAGCTGGACATGTGGCTGACACTTTGAGCAGAACAAAATGTGACTGGAGAACAGTCAGGGGAGCAACTTTCACTGGGGACATGTCCCTCCCCCCACCCAACATTCTGAAATTGCATTTTTTTGCCCCCCCCCAGTTTTAGCATATGAATGTGATACAAAACAAGGCATCTGTGTGCTTTAGGAACATGCGGACACCTCAGAGCGGTCGGGTAGGCTGTTTGGAGTGTTTATCCGATCGGATAAGAAAATATATATATATATTTTTTTTAAAGTTATGTCCCCCTCACTTCTAAAATCAAAGTTGCGCCCCTGGGTACACACCCCCAAAAAGTTGAGATCCACTGATTACAAAAAAAACTAGGCACTGGCAGCCTTTTTGTTTTTTTTACCACTGTCTTCTACATATTATCAGCTGCTACCTCCAGGAAGTGAATGAACAGCGGTATTGTCCCAGCGTACCCTGTTCAGCGGGAGCTTGACAATATGCGATCTGTTGCTTGATGTGATCCTTTGAAGCAGAGGGTGAGCAAGAGGATCTATGGTGTCCATCTGTTTCTTGATTGATGAATACGGACCCTGAAAAACAGTTTGTGATCATACACAGTAAAGTGAATGGGTCGGTAGATGAAGAGACATTTGAACACGTTTGAATGTGTGATTTCATTGGTTGCGTTAGTCACCTGGGTCATCTCCCTGATGGTCATGATGCTGTCCAGAGCTTTCTGCAGTCGATCGTAGCTCTTCTTCTGTGACAGAAGAAAACACGTTATACAGGTTAGTTTCAGTAAAAAGGAAGACATGTAAGAGATACTTTTAATGGTCAGACATTCGGTGAGTACTATAAAGTCTTATTTATCAGCCAGGTCTCACACCACTGTAAAGTCTGCTTCATCAGCCAGGTCTCACACCACTGTAAAGTCTGATTTATCAGCCAGGTCTCACACCAATCAGCCAGATCTCACACCACTGTAAAGTCTGCTTCATCAACCAGGTCTCACACCACTGTAAAGTCTGATTTATCAGCCAGGTCTCACACCAATCAGCCAGATCTCACACCACTGTAAAGTCTGCTTCATCAACCAGGTCTCACACCACTGTAAAGTCTGCTTCATCAGCCAGGTCTCACACCACTGTAAAGTCTGCTTCATCAGCCAGGTCTCACATCACTGTAAAGTCTGATTTATCAGCCAGGTCTCACACCAATCAGCCAGATCTCACACCACTGTAAAGTCTGCTTCATCAGCCAGGTCTCACACCACTGTAAAGTCTGCTTCATCAGCCAGGTCTCACACCACTGTAAAGTCTGCTTCATCAGCCAGGTCTCACACCACTGTAAAGTCTGCTTCATCAGCCAGGTCTCACAGCACTGTAAAGTCTGCTTCATCAGCCAGGTCTCACACCACTGTAAAGTCTGCTTCATCAGCCAGGTCTCACACCACTGTAAAGTCTTCTTCATCAGCCAGGTCTCACACCACTGTAAAGTCTGCTTCATCAGCCAGGTCTCACACCACTGTAAAGTCTGCTTCATCAGCCAGGTCTCACACCACTGTAAAGTCTGCTTCATCAACCAGGTCTCACACCACTGTAAAGTCTGCTTCATCAGCCAGGTCTCACACCACTGTAAAGTCTGCTTCATCAGCCAGGTCTCACACCACTGTAACGTCTGCTTCATCAGCCAGGTCTCACACCACTGTCAAGTTTGATTCATCAGCCAGGTCTCACACCACTGTCAAGTCTGCTTCATCAGCCAGGTCTCACACCACTGTCAAGTCTGCTTCATCAGCCAGGTCTCACACCACTGTAACGTCTGATTCATAAGCCAGGTCTCACACCACTGTCAAGTCTCATTTATCTGTCAAGTCATTTATCAGCCAGGTCTCACACCACTGTAAAGTCTCATTTATCAGCCAGGTCTCACACCACTGTAAAGTCTCATTTATCAGCCAGGTCTCACACCACTGTAAAGTCTCATTTATCAGCCAGGTCTCACACCACTGTAAAGTCTCATTTATCAGCCAGGTCTCACACCACTGTAAAGTCTCATTTATCAGCCAGGTCTCACACCACTGTAAAGTCTCATTTATCAGCCAGGTCTGCAGTGAGATGATGACGTCATGTGGCCTGAACAGTGTGCTAGTCTAGTACCTTGGGACTGAAGACCAGAGACTTGGGGTTGTATGGGTCGACCTCAATGCCTTGGGACTGAAGACCAGAGACTTGGGGTTGTATGGGTCGACCTCAATACCTTGGGACTGAAGGCCAGAGACTTGGGGTTGTATGGGTCGACCTCAATACCTTGGGACTGAAGGCCAGAGACTTGGGGTTGTATGGGTCGACCTCAGTACCTTGGGACTGAAGGCCAGAGACTTGGGGTTGTATGGGTCGACCTCAATACCTTGGGACTGAAGACCAGAGACTTGGGGTTGTATGGGTCGACCTCAATACCTTGGGACTGAAGACCAGAGACTTGGGGTTGTATGGGTCGACCTCAGTACCTTGGGACTGAAGGCCAAAGACTTGGGGTTGAATGGGTCGACCACAGAGGGGTATGGCTCGAAGATGATGCTCTTCCGGGAGGACTCCAGAGCTGCCCGGCACATGGCTACCAACAAGTCCACTACCTGGAGGTCAAAACCCAGTACGGTAGTTATAATCACTGATGTGATGTGATTGTGATGTGTGTGTGTGTGTGTGTGTGTGTGTGTGTGTGTGTGTGTGTGTGTGTGTGTGTGTGTGTGTGTGTGTGTGTGTGTGTGTGTGTGTGTGTGTGTGTGTGTGTGTGTGTGTGTGTGTGTGTGTGTGTGTGTGTGTGTGTGTGTGTGTGTGTGTGTGTGTGTGTGTGTATTTGTCTTACCTCTGCTCCATTCGACACCTCCTCTGCAGCTCCTGCCATCACTCCCAAGGCGTAGAAAGACAACACGCAGAGTTCCCTGCTACACACTGCAGGCTGTAAACACACACAGTTCCCTGCTACACACTGCAGGCTGTAAACACACACAGTTCCCTGCTACACACTGCAGGCTGTAAACACACACAGTTCCCTGCTACACACTGCAGGCTGTAAACACACACAGTTCCCTGCTACACACCCTAAACACACACAGTTCCCTGCTACACACTGCAGGCTGTAGTAAACACACACATCTCCCTGCTACACACTGCAGGCTGTAAACACTCAGATAAAATCCAACTATTATAGTAACTACTATATTTCTGTAGTAAAGCCATCCAGTTAACAGAATATTTGAATTCACATTACTTATATATACTGCATGTATAATTCCTTGTTATGGGGTTGTAGTAAGCATGTATTGTCCCCTAATAATGTCTCAGAATGATCCGGACTAAATAACAGACGTTTTAAGAGAGCATACCTTCAACATAGAGGCGTATTGAAAGGTGTGTCGTTCGTCACAGACCACACAGTATTCATTCAGAGTGGGGATTCTCTGTTCTGCGTATTTCATTACCTACAATCCACACAGAAAGGAATCAGTCAATGTTATGACGCATAGCAGATGAGGAAATGATAATATCCCCAGTTACCGTGGTTATATTTCTGCCTCAGTAAACACATCTGAAAACTGAAAAATTGCCTTGCCTCAAGCCGTACAAGGTTTTGTTTTGCCGTCTGGCAACATGAGATTAACCTGGATACTGTATAAAACCTGAGATTAACCTGGATACTGTTTAAAACATGAGATTAACCTGGATACTGTTTAAAACATGAGATTAACCTGGATACTGTTTAAAACATGAGATTAACCTGGATACTGTATAAAACATGAGATTAACATGAATACTTTATACAATATGAGATTAACCTGGATACTGTATAAAACATGAGATTAACCTGGATACTGTATAAAACATGAGATTAACATGAATACTTTATACAATATGAGATTAACCTGGATACTGTATAAAACATGAGATTAACCTGGATACTGTATAAAACATGAGATTAACCTGGATACTGTATAAAACATGAGATTAACCTGAGATAACCTGGATACTTATAAAACATGAGATTAACCTATACTTTATAAAACATGAGATTAACCTGGATACTGTATAAAACATGAGATTAACCTGGATACTGTATAAAACATGAGATTAACCTGGATACTGTATAAAACATGAGATTAACCTGGATACTGTATAAAACATGAGATTAACCTGGATACTGTATAAAACATGAGATTAACCTGGATACTGTATAAAACATGAGATTAACCTGGATACTGTATAAAACATGAGATTAACCTGGATACTGTATAAAACATGAGATTAACCTGGATACTGTATAAAACATGAGATTAACCTGGATACTGTATAAAACATGAGATTAACCTGGATACTGTATAAATGCTCTCAACAAAATTTCAACAAGAGCCCATTACATCAATCACTAAATTTGCTGACGGTTCAGGAAGAATTGCATTTTATGTCAGTTAGAGCAAAAGTATTGGTCCTTACCTGTACTAAGAACCCATGTTGCAGGGTGGGGGCTGACTTGCACTGAATAAAGGCTTGGGATGAGAACAGCAGCTCAACCAGCTGTTTAGTTGTGATGTGAGCCGGGGACTTGACAGCAGACACCGCCACCCTCTGAGGAGAGAAGACAGGACGTGATGTCACATGGGATGGATAGAAACCAAAACATGATGAAAATAATGTGGACACTGAAGATGGCTGATTTGAATGAGCAAATACACAAATAAGTTACAACAATTTCAAGCATTTTAGTGACCATATATGGCATTAGCTCGGTTCTGTATTTATTTGTGTTTTGTTGCCACAGCAATCATAGGAGTACAGAAACCAGGCTAACATGGCATTAATGAGACCTGCACTAAGAAAAACCTTGCACTATTGTAAAGTGACTGTTCCACTGGATGTCATAAGGTGAATGCACCAATTTGTAAGTCGCTCTGGATAAGAGCGTCTGCTAAATGACTTAAATGTAAATGTAAATGAAAAAAAGATGCTATCTAGAACCAGCTGTCCCAATAGGAGAAGCCTTAGAAGAACCCTTTTTGGTTCCAGAACGCTTTTAGTTTCAGGTAGATCCCTTTTGGGTTCCATGTAGTTGAACTGATGGGTATAATGGGGGAGGGGGGGCCCTGCCTAAATGTACCAACAATAGTCCTTCCAGACAGATATTATAGCATGTATAATGGGGGAGGGGGTAGCCCTGCCACTGCTGGGACACAAAGCTAAATGTACCAACAATAGTCCTTCCAATAGACAGATATTATAGCATGTATAATGGGGGAGGGGAGTAGCCCTGCCTAAATGTACCAACAATAGTCCTTCCAGACAGATATTATAGCATGTATAATGGGGAGGGGGGTAGCCCTGCCTAAATGTACCAACAATAGTCCTTCCAGACAGATATTATAGCATGTATAATGGGGGAGGGGGGGCCCTGCCTAAATGTACCAACAATAGTCCTCCCAGACAGATATTATAGCATGTATAATGGGGGAGGGTGGGGGGTAGCCCTGCCTAAATGTACCAACAATAGTCCTTCCAGACAGATATTATAGCATGTATAATGGGGGGAGGGGGAGACGAATCTAGACTAAACTAAACTAGACTAGTCTAGACTAGACTAATCTAGACTAGACTAAACTAAACTAGACAAGACTAATCTAAACAAGACTAGACTAATCTAAACTAGACTAGACTACTCTTGACTAGACTAGACTAATCTAAACTAGACTAGACTACTAAATTAGACTAGACTAATCTAATCTAATCTAGACTAGACTAATCTAATCTAGACTAGACTAATCTAGACTAGACTAAAACTAAATTAGTCTAGACTAGACTAATCTAGACTAGACTAAACTAAACTAGACAAGACTAATCTAAACAAGACTAGACTAATCTAAACTAGACTAGACTACTCTTGACTAGACTAGACTAATCTAAACTAGACTAGACTAATCTAGTCTAGACTAAATTAGACTAGACTAATCTAATCTAATCTAGACTAGACTAGTCTAGACTAGACTAAAACTAAACTAGTCTAGACTAGACTAATCTAGACTAGACTAAACTAAACTAGACAAGACTAATCTAAACAAGACTAGACTAATCTAAACTAGACTAGACTACTCTTGACTAGACTAGACTAATCTAAACTAGACTAGACTAATCTAATCTAATCTAGACTAGACTAATCTAGACTAGACTAAAACTAAACTAGTCTAGACTAGACTAATCTAGACTAGACTAAACTAGACAAGACTAATCTAAACAAGACTAGACTAATCTAAACTAGACTAGACTACTCTAGACTAGACTAATCTAAACCTGACTAGACTAATCTAGTCTAGACTACATTAGACTAGACTAACCTAATCTAGACTAGACTAATCTAGACTAGACTAAAACTAAACTAGTCTAGACTAGACTAATCTAGACTAGACTAAACTAGACAAGACTAATCTAAACAAGACTAGACTAAAACTAAACTAGTCTAGACTAGACTAATCTAGACTAGACTAAACTAGACAAGACTAATCTAAACAAGACTAGACTAATCTAAACTAGACTAGACTACTCTAGACTAGACTAGACTAATCTAAACTAGACTAGACTAATCTAGTCTAGACTACATTAGACTAGACTAACCTAATCTAGACTAGACTAGACTAATCTAAACTAGACTAGACTAATCTAGTCTAGACTAAGTTAGACTAGACTAATCTAATCTAGACTAGACTAATCTAGACTAGACTAAAACTAAACTAGTCTAGACTAGACTAATCTAGACTAGACTAAACTAGACAAGACTAATCTAAACAAGACTAGACTAATCTAAACTAGACTAGACTACTCTAGACTAGACTAGACTAATCTAAACTAGACTAAGTTAGACTAGACTAATCTAATCTAGACTAGACTAATCTAGACTAGACTAAAACTAAACTAGTCCAGACTAAGTCGCTCTGGATAAGAGCGTCTGCTAAATGACTTAAATGTAAATGTAAATGTAGACTAATCTAGACTAGACTAAACTAGACAAGACTAATCTAAACAAGACTAGACTAATCTAAACTAGACTAGACTATTCTAGATTAGACTAATCTAAACTAGACTAGACTAATCTAGTCTATACTAAATTAGACTAGACAAATCTAATCTAGACTAGACTAATCTAGACTAGACTAAAACTAAACTAGTCTAGACTAGACTAATCTAGACTAGACTAAACTAGACAAGACTAATCTAAACAAGACTAGACTAATCTAAACTAGACTAGACTACTCTAGACTAGACTAGACTAATCTAAACTAGACTAAGACTAATCTAGTCTAGACTACATTAGACTAGACTAACCTAGACTAGACTAGACTAATCTAAACTAGACTAAACTTGACTAAACTAGACTAATCTAGACTAGAATAGAACTCTAGGTCTATAGTCAGAGGGGGAGTCTTATGATGCCCACTTCTGCAGCTGTAGTCCCAGGCTGAATCCTTCTCTGTTAGACGGTTGGAAGACCTCCACAGAGGGTGCTGGTCCATTCAGGTATTGGGACAGTGAGAAGCGCAGCCGGACAATAATAGGCTCTGTTGGGACGATCTTCCAGGCCCTGGCTACTTCATCCTGGAGACAAGACAGGAAACTGTGTCAGAAACATGGGAAGATCCCCAGGGACATCAACAAGGGAAGATCCCCAGGGACATCTATATATAGAACTTAAAATATATACTTGTATGTGATGCATATCATGATCATGGTGAGTAGTGTAGTCGACTCACATCCAGGAAGCTGACATTGATTAGCATGTCAACGTCCACATCGTCAATAGACCCATGCTCTCTGGAGAGGAGGAAAAAGAAGACAGGAAGAAGGTCATGGGTCATTTACACTCTGGTCATTTAGCAGACATTATCCAGACATCTGTGTATTTTCGTACTCTTTCATACTTTTCCATACGTGTGAAGCGATAACAAGCATTTCATTGAGAGCAGATGACTTCCCATTGTACCCCCCCGTTAACTCAAACCACATCCTACTATCTCTGTCAGTAAGTGAAGCAATGCCAAGGTTTCTATGTAACTTGTCGTACCTGACGGAGACAGCCGTGTCAGCGTAGATGGCCTTCACCGAATCTATGTCCATGTCCAGCTGAGGATGCCTGTAGAGGTCAGTAGCACAGCCCTCCTACAGAGAGAGACAACAACACATGTACCTTAGAGACAAACCCTGTTAGTTAACTACCTTAAACAGTACTAGACAGAATAGCTTCAAATAGAACACAGAGAGAGAGAGAGAGAGAGAGAGAGAGAGAGAGAGAGAGAGAGAGAGAGAGAGAAGAACCAGTTAACACCACAGCATTGACACACAACCACACAAAACATATTCACCTAACGAACAAAATCAGGTGGCCATGACAGAGAGTAAAATAGAATATTACACTGAACACCATACCTTCAAATACAACAGGAAGTACAACAGGGAGTACAACAGAGAGTACAACAGGGAGTACAACAGAGAATACAACAGGAAGTACAACAGAGAATACAACAGGGAGTACAACAGAGAGTACAACAGGGAGTACAACAGAGAATACAACAGGAAGTACAACAGAGAATACAACAGGAAGTACAACAGAGAATACAACAGGAAGTACAACAGAGAATACAACAGGAAGTACAACAGAGAATACAACAGGAAGTACAACAGAGAATACAACAGGAAGTACAACAGAGAATACAACAGGGAGTACAACAGAGAGAACAACAGGGAGTACAACAGAGAATACAACAGGAAGTACAACAGAGAATACAACAGGAAGTACAACAGAGAATACAACAGGGAGTACAACAGAGAGTACAACAGGGAGTACAACAGAGAATACAACAGAGAATACAACAGAGAATACAACAGGAAGTACAACAGAGAATACAACAGAGAATACAACAGGAAGTACAACAGAGAATACAACAGGAAGTACAACAGAGAATACAACAGGGAGTACAACAGAGAATACAACAGGGAGTACAACAGAGAATACAACAGGGAGTACGACAGGGAGTACAACAGAGAATACAACAGGGAGTAAACAGAGAATACAACAGGGAGTACAACAGAGAATACAACAGGGAGTACAACAGGGAGTACAACAGGGAGTACAACATACAACAGAGAGTACAACAGGAAGTACAACAGAGAATACAACAGGAAGTACACCAGAGAATACAACAGAGAATACAACAGGGAGTAAACAGAGAATACAACAGGGAGTACAACAGGGAGTACAACAGGGAGTACAACAGGGAGTACAACATACAACAGAGAGTACAACAGGAAGTACAACAGAGAATACAACAGGAAGTACACCAGAGAATACAACAGAGAATACAACAGGGAGTACAACAGAGAGTACAACAGGGAGTACAACAGAGAATACAACAGGGTGTACAACAGAGAATACAACAGGGAGTACAACAGGGAGTACAACAGGGAGTACAACAGAGAGTACAACAGGAAGTACAACAGAGAATACAACAGGAAGTACAACAGAGAATACAACAGGGAGTACAACATACAACAGAGAGTACAACAGGAAGTACACCAGGGAGTACAACATACAACAGAGAGTACAACAGAGAATACAATAGGAAGTACAACAGAAAGTACAACAGAGAATACAACAGGAAGTACAACAGATAGTACAGCAGGAAGTACAACAGAGAATACAACAGAGAATAGAACAGGAAATACAACAGAGAATACAACAGGGAGTACAACAGGAAGTACAACAGAGAATACAACAGGGAGTACAACATACAACAGAGAATACAACAGGAAGTACAACAGAGAATACAACAGGGAGTACAACAGATAATACAACAGGAAGTACAACAGGGAGTACAACAGAGAATACAACAGGGAGTACAACAGGGAGTACAACAGAGAATACAACAGAGAATACAACAGGAAGTACAACATACAACAGAGAGTACAACAGGAAGTACAACATACAACAGAGAGTACAACAGGAAATACAACATACAACAGAGAGTACAACAGGAAGTACAACAGAGAATACAACAGGAAGTACAACAGAGAATACAACAGGGAGTACAACATACAACAGAGAGTACAACAGGAAGTACAACATACAACAGAGAGTACAACAGGAAGTACAACAGAGAGTACAACAGGAAGTACAACAGAGAATACAACAGGGAGTACAACAGGAAGTACAACAGAGAATACAACAGGGAGTACAACATACAACAGAGAATACAACAGGAAGTACAACAGAGAATACAACAGGGAGTACAACAGATAATACAACAGGAAGTACAACAGGGAGTACAACAGAGAATACAACAGGGAGTACAACAGGGAGTACAACAGAGAATACAACAGGAAGTACAACATACAACAGAGAGTACAACAGGAAGTACAACATACAACAGAGAGTACAACAGGAAGTACAACATACAACAGAGAGTACAACAGGAAGTACAACAGAGAATACAACAGGAAGTACAACAGAGAATACAACAGGGAGTACAACAGAGAATACAACAGAGAATACAACAGAGAATACAACAGGAAGTACAACAGAGAATACAACAGGGAGTACAACAGAGAATACAACAGGAAGTACAACAGAGAATACAACAGGGAGTACAACAGAGAATACAACATGAAGTACAACAGAGAATACAACATGAAGTACAACAGAGAGTACAACAGGAAGTACAACATACAACAGAGAGTACAACAGGAAGTACAACAGAGAGTACAACAGGGAGTACAACAGAGAGTACAACAGGAAGTACAACAGAGAATACAACAGGGAGTACAACAGAGAATACAACAGGAAGTACAACAGAGAGTACAACAGGAAGTACAACATACAACAGAGAGTACAACAGGAAGTACAACAGAGAGTACAACAGGGAGTACAACAGAGAGTACAACAGGAAGTACAACAGAGAATACAACAGGGAGTACAACAAAGAGTACAACAGGGAGTACAACAGAGAGTACAACAGGAAGTACAACAGAGAATACAACAGGGAGTACAACAGAGAGTACAACAGGAAGTACAACAGAGAATACAACAGAGAATACAACAGAGAATACAACAGAGAATACAACAGGAAGTACAACAGAGAGTACAACATGAAGTACAACAGAGAATACAACAGGGAGTACAACAGAGAATACAACAGGGAGTACAACAGAGAATACAACAGGGAGTACAACAGAGAATACAACATGAAGTACCTCAGAGAATACAACAGGAAGTACAACAGAGAATACAACAGGGAGTACAACAGAGAATACAACAGGGAGTACACAAAATGCCACTAATGCATTACAGTCCATTGGAAGTTCTGATCAGATGTTGCACGTGGTCAGTGCCTCCTAACAAACCTACAAAACAACGAAGCAGGCTACTTGTGTTTCCGTTACTAACGCTGATTTTGTACGTATGTCGAAGAAGATTTAGCTTGTAAGGATTCTAATATGTGGTTATTTTTACTACTTTAGCTGAATGGACTGATCGTGAGCGGCCTGCTAAATTACTTAAAATATGCATGAGGAGAGCTCAGGGGCTGTACTGTAGGATCAGCTGGCTAACAGAGCCAAGGGGCTGTACTGTAGGATCAGCTGGCTAACGGAGTCAAGGGGCTGTACTGTAGGATCAGCTGGCTAATCGGAGTCAAGGGGCTGTACTGTAGGATCAGCTGGCTAACAGAGTCAAAGGGCTGGACTGTAGGATCAGCTGGCTAACGGAGTCAAGGGGCTGTACTGTAGGATCAGCTGGCTAACAGAGTCCAGGGGCTGTACTGTATGATCAGCTGGCTAACGGAGTCAAGGGCTGTACTGTAGGTTCAGCTGGCTAACGGAGTCAAGGGGCTGTACTGTAGGATCAGCTGGCTAACGGAGTCAAGGGGCTGTACTGTAGGATCAGCTGGCTAACAAGGTGTCAAGGGGCTGTACTGTAGGATCAGCTGGCTAACAGAGTCAAGGAGCTGTACTGTAGGATCAGCTGGCTAACGGAGTCAAGCGCTGTACTGTAGGTTCAGCTGGCTAACGGAGTCAAGGGGCTGTACTGTAGGATCAGCTGGCTAACGGAGTCAAGGGGCTGTACTGTAGGATCAGCTGGCTAACAAGGTGTCAAGGGGCTGTACTGTAGGATCAGCTGGCTAACAGAGTCAAGGAGCTGTACTGTAGGATCAGCTGGCTAACGGAGTCAAGGGGCTGTACTGTAGGATCAGCTGGCTAACAGAGTCCAGGGGCTGTACTGTAGGATCAGCTGGCTAACAGAGTCCAGGGGCTGTACTGTAGGATCAGCTGGCTAACAGAGTCCAGGGGCTATATGTTAGCCTTGATGTCTGTGAATCATTCCTAATCTCCACACACTGAGAGTCACAACACATAGATAGAATCATTCCTAATCTCCAAACACTGGGGTGGCAGTGTAGCCTAGTGGTTAGAGCATTGGACTAGTAACCGAAAGGTTGCAAGTTCAAATCCCCGAGCTGACAAGGTACAAAATCTGTCATTCTACAGGCAGTTAACCCACTAGGCTGTCATTGAAAATAAGAATTTGTTCTTAACTGACTTGCCTAGTGAAATAAAGGTTTAAAAAAAAACCCACTGAGAGTCACAACACATAGATAGAATCATTCAGAGCCAAGGACGTACAAGCAAAGTTGCTTTGGGTCTCTGCTACATACTGTATAGCCCAATGGTGCTTGTGTTAGGACTTGTTTTGAAAGAGGACCTCTGTTGTATACAAACCAGAATACAGTGCTGTGAAAAGGGATTTGCCTCCTTTCTAATCTTCTCTACTTGACATATTTCTGATACTGAATGTTATCAGATCTTCGACCAAAACCTAATATTATATAAAGGAAGCCAGAGTGAACAAATAACACAACAATTACATACTTATTTCATTAATTTCATGAAGCTATACAATACCCAATTCTCCCTGTGTGAAAAAAGTAATTATACACCCCCATGCTTGACCGTTGGTATGAGGCGGCAGGTGCCGTCAGGGTCAGCAGGTAGCCTAGTAACCGGAAGGTTGCAAGATCGAATCCCCGATCTGACCAGGTCAAAATTTGTCATTCTCCCACTGAACAAGGCAGTTAACCCACTGCTCCTAGTTCATCATTGAAAATAAGAATTTGTTCTTAACTGACTTGCCTAGTTAAATAAAGGTTAAATTAAAAAATATATACAAAATTAGGATCTTACTGTGGAATGCAGTGCTTGGTTTTCACCAGGCATATTGGGACCCATGTCGTCCATTACGTTATACTTTTGACTCATCTGTCCATATAGAACATTCTTCCAGGAGTCTTGATGATCATCCAGGTGCTTTTTGAGAAACAGGAGTCTTTAAGGATGAGACGGGTCCCATTATGTCTGGCGAAAAACCAGTCATTGCAGCTAAAGGTGGCACAACCAGTTACTGAGCGTAAGGGGGCATTATAATGTTCTCACACAGGTTAATTGGGTGTTGCATAACTTTGTTAATTACATTTTTTTTAAACTAAATATACATGTTTTTGGAGTTATTTGTGAACTCAGCTTCCCTTTATCTGATATTAGGTTTTTGGTTGAAGATCTGACAACATTTAGTATCAGAAATATACAAAAATTGAGAAACTCAGAAAGGGGACAAATACATTTTCACGGCTCTACATCAACCCATATAGCTCCATTGAGAGCTGTGGTACATCAACCCATATAGCTCCATTGAGAGCTATGGTACATCAACCCATATAGCTCCATTGAGAGCTATGGTACATCAACCCATATAGCACCATTGAGAGCTGTGGTACATCAACCCATATAGCTCCATTGAGAGCTATGGTACATCAACCCATATAGCTCCATTGAGAGCTATGGTACATCAACCCATATAGCTCCATTGAGAGCTATGGTACATCAACCCATATAGCTCCATTGAGAGCTATGGTACATCAACCCATATAGCTCCATTGAGAGCTGTGGTACATCAACCCATATAGCTCCATTGAGAGCTATGGTACATCAACCCATATAGCGCCATTGAGAGCTATGGTACATCAACCCATATAGCTCCATTGAGAGCTATGGTACATCAACCCATATAGCTCCATTGAGAGCTACGGTACATCAACCCATATAGCTCCATTGTGAGCTACTGTACATCAACCCATATAGCTCCATTGAGAGCTACGGTACATCAACCCATATAGCTCCATTGAGAGCTACTGTACATCAACCCATATAGCTCCATTGAGAGCTACGGTACATCAACCCATATAGCTCAATTGAGAGCAACGGTACATCAACCCATATAGCTCCATTGAGAGCTGTGGTACATCAACCCATATAGCTCCATTGAGAGATATGGTACATCAACCCATATAGCTCCATTGAGAGCTACGGTACATCAACCCATATAGCTCCATTGAGAGCTATGGTACATCAACACATATAGCTCCATTGAGAGCTATGGTACATCAACCCATATAGCTCCATTGAGAGCTATGGTACATCAACCCATATAGCTCCATTGAGAGCTATGGTACATCAACCCATATAGCTCCATTGAGAGCTATGGTACATCAACCCATATAGCTCCATTGAGAGCTACGGTACATCAACCCATATAGCTCCATTGAGAGCTATGGTACATCAACCCATATAGCTCCATTGAGAGCTATGGTACATCAACCCATATAGCTCCATTGAGAGCTACGGTACATCAACCCATATAGCTCAATTGAGAGCAACGGTACATCAACCCATAAAGCACCATTGTGAGCTACTGTACATCAACCCATATAGCACCATTGTGAGCTACTGTACATCAACCCATATAGCTCCATTGTGAGCTACTGTACATCAACCCATATAGCTCCATTGAGAGCTATGGTACATCAACCCATATAGCTCCATTGAGAGCTACGGTACATCAACCCATATAGCTCAATTGAGAGCAACGGTACATCAACCCATAAAGCACCATTGTGAGCTACTGTACATCAACCCATATAGCACCATTGTGAGCTACTGTACATCAACCCATATAGCTCCATTATGAGCTACTGTACATCAACCCATATAGCACCATTGAGAGCTACGGTACATCAACCCATATAGCTCCATTGAGAGCTACGGTACATCAACCCATATAGCTCCATTGTGAGCTACTGTATGACATTTTTTACATGGATTTCGCACAAGAACTCCTCCAACTCCTCGGTCCAACTCTCCACTTCATCCGATTGGTTGTCCGTCCAGTCACACTCTTCTGATTGGTTGTCAGTACAGTGGCACTCATCGGATTGGTTGTTGGTCCAGCGCTGACACTTAATGTCCTGCTGTCGGTCAAAAATGGAAGGACACTTTGAGTAATATAGGTTAACTGTACTGTAGTCATACAGGTTAACTGTACTGTAGTCATACAGGTTAACTGTACTGTAGTCATACAGGTTAATACAGGTTAATTGTACTGTAGTCATATAGGTTAATACAGGTTAACTGTACTGTAGTCATACAGGTTAACTGTACTGTAGTCATACAGGTTAATACAGGTTAACTGTACTGTAGTCATACAGGTTAATACAGGTTAACTGTACTGTAGTCATACAGGTTAACTGTACTGTAGTCATACAGGTTAACTGTACTGTAGTCATACAGGTTAACTGTACTGTAGTCATACAGGTTAACTGTACTGTAGTCATACAGGTTAATACAGGTTAACTGTACTGTAGTCATACAGGTTAACTGTACTGTAGTCATACAGGTTAACTGTACTGTAGTCATACAGGTTAATACAGGTTAACTGTACTGTAGTCATACAGGTTAACTGTACTGTAGCCATACAGGTTAACTGTACTGTAGTCATACAGGTTAACTGTACTGTAGTCATACAGGTTAACTGTACTGTAGTCATACAGGTTAACTGTACTGTAGTCATACAGGTTAACTGTACTGTAGTCATACAGGTTAACTGTACTGTAGTCATACAGGTTAACTGTACTGTAGTCATACAGGTTAACTGTACTGTAGTCATACAGGTTAACTGTACTGTAGCCATACAGGTTAATACAGGTTAACTGTACTGTAGTCATACAGGTTAACTGTACTGTAGTCATACAGGTTAACTGTACTGTAGTCATACAGGTTAACTGTACTGTAGTCATACAGGTTAACTGTACTGTAGTCATACAGGTTAACTGTACTGTAGTCATACAGGTTAACTGTACTGTAGTCATACAGGTTAACTGTACTGTAGCCATACAGGTTAACTGTACTGTAGTCATACAGGTTAACTGTACTGTAGTCATACAGGTTAACTGTACTGTAGTCATACAGGTTAACTGTACTGTAGTCATACAGGTTAACTGTACTGTAGCCATACAAGTTAACTGTACTGTAGTCATACAGGTTAACTGTACTGTAGTCATACAGGTTAACTGTACTGTAGTCATACAGGTTAACTGTACTGTAGTCATACAGGTTAACTGTACTGTAGTCATACAGGTTAATACAGGTTAACTGTACTGTAGTCATACAGGTTAACTGTACTGTAGTCATACAGGTTAACTGTACTGTAGTCATACAGGTTAACTGTACTGTAGTCATACAGGTTAACTGTACTGTAGTCATACAGGTTAACTGTACTGTAGCCATACAGGTTAATACAGGTTAACTGTACTGTAGTCATACAGGTTAACTGTACATGGATTTCGCACAAGAACTCCTCCAACTCCTCGGTCCAACTCTCCACTTCATCCGATTGGTTGTCCGTCCAGTCACACTCTTCTGATTGGTTGTCAGTACAGTGGCACTCATCGGATTGGTTGTTGGTCCAGCGCTGACACTTAATGTCCTGCTGTCGGTCAAAAATGGAAGGACACTTTGAGTAATATAGGTTAACTGTACTGTAGTCATACAGGTTAACTGTACTGTAGTCATACAGGTTAACTGTACTGTAGCCATACAAGTTAACTGTACTGTAGTCATACAGGTTAACTGTACTGTAGTCATACAGGTTAACTGTACTGTAGTCATACAGGTTAACTGTACTGTAGTCATACAGGTTAATACAGGTTAACTGTACTGTAGTCATACAGGTTAACTGTACTGTAGTCATACAGGTTAACTGTACTGTAGTCATACAGGTTAACTGTACTGTAGTCATACAGGTTAACTGTACTGTAGCCATACAGGTTAATACAGGTTAACTGTACTGTAGTCATACAGGTTAACTGTACTGTAGTCATACAGGTTAACTGTACTGTAGTCATACAGGTTAACTGTACTGTAGTCATACAGGTTAACTGTACTGTAGTCATACAGGTTAATACAGGTTAACTGTACTGTAGTCATACAGGTTAACTGTACTGTAGTCATACAGGTTAACTGTACTGTAGTCATACAGGTTAATACAGGTTAACTGTACTGTAGTCATACAGGTTAACTGTACTGTAGTCATACAGGTTAACTGTACTGTAGTCATACAGGTTAACTGTACTGTAGTCATACAGGTTAACTGTACTGTAGTCATACAGGTTAACTGTACTGTAGTCATACAGGTTAACTGTACTGTAGTCATACAGGTTAACTGTACTGTAGTCATACAGGTTAACTGTACTGTAGTCATACAGGTTAACTGTACTGTAGTCATACAGGTTAACTGTACTGTAGCCATACAGGTTAACTGTACTGTAGTCATACAGGTTAACTGTACTGTAGCCATACAAGTTAACTGTACTGTAGTCATACAGGTTAACTGTACTGTAGTCATACAGGTTAACTGTACTGTAGTCATACAGGTTAACTGTACTGTAGTCATACAGGTTAATACAGGTTAACTGTACTGTAGTCATACAGGTTAACTGTACTGTAGTCATACAGGTTAACTGTACTGTAGTCATACAGGTTAACTGTACTGTAGTCATACAGGTTAACTGTACTGTAGCCATACAGGTTAATACAGGTTAACTGTACTGTAGTCATACAGGTTAACTGTACTGTAGTCATACAGGTTAACTGTACTGTAGTCATACAGGTTAACTGTACTGTAGTCATACAGGTTAACTGTACTGTAGTCATACAGGTTAATACAGGTTAACTGTACTGTAGTCATACAGGTTAACTGTACTGTAGTCATACAGGTTAACTGTACTGTAGTCATACAGGTTAATACAGGTTAACTGTACTGTAGTCATACAGGTTAACTGTACTGTAGTCATACAGGTTAACTGTACTGTAGTCATACAGGTTAACTGTACTGTAGTCATACAGGTTAACTGTACTGTAGTCATACAGGTTAACTGTACTGTAGTCATACAGGTTAACTGTACTGTAGTCATACAGGTTAACTGTACTGTAGTCATACAGGTTAACTGTACTGTAGTCATACAGGTTAACTGTACTGTAGTCATACAGGTTAACTGTACTGTAGCCATACAGGTTAACTGTACTGTAGTCATACAGGTTAACTGTACTGTAGTCATACAGGTTAACTGTACTGTAGTCATACAGGTTAACTGTACTGTAGTCATACAGGTTAACTGTACTGTAGCCATACAGGTTAACTGTACTGTAGCCATACAGGTTAACTGTACTGTAGTCATACAGGTTAACTGTACTGTAGTCATACAGGTTAACTGTACTGTAGTCATACAGATGGAAAGAGGGAGGAGGGATGAGAAAGTAACAGACAGAGGGAGGAGGGATGAGAAAGTAACAGACAGAGGGAGGAGGGATGAGAAAGTAACAGACAGAGGGAGGAGGGATGAGAAAGTAACAGACAGAGGGAGGAGGGATGAGAAAGTAACAGACAGAGGGAGGAGGGATGAGAAAGTAACAGACAGAGGGAGGAGGGATGAGAAAGTAACAGACAGAGGGAGGAGGTTTGAGAAAGTAACAGACAGAGGGAGGAGGGATGAGAAAGTAACAGACAGAGGGAGGAGGGATGAGAAAGTAACAGACAGAGGGAGGAGGGATGAGAAAGTAACAGACAGAGGGAGGAGGGATGAGAAAGTAACAGACAGAGGGAGGAGGGATGAGAAAGTAACAGACAGAGGGAGGAGGGATTAGAAAGTAACAGACAGAGGGAGGAGGGATGAGAAAGTAACAGACAGAGGGAGGAGGGATGAGAAAGTAACAGACAGAGGGAGGAGGGATGAGAAAGTAACAGACAGAGGGAGGAGGGATGAGAAAGTAACAGACAGAGGGAGGAGGGATGAGAAAGTAACAGACAGAGGGAGGAGGGATGAGAAAGTAACAGACAGAGGGAGGAGGGATGAGAAAGTAACAGACAGAGGGAGGAGGGATGAGAAAGTAACAGACAGAGGGAGGAGGGATGAGAAAGTAACAGACAGAGGGAGGAGGGATGAGAAAGTAACAGACAGAGGGAGGAGGGATGAGAAAGTAACAGACAGAGGGAGGAGGGATGAGAAAGTAACAGACAGAGGGAGGAGGGATGAGAAAGTAACAGACAGAGGGAGGAGGGATGAGAAAGTAACAGACAGAGGGAGGAGGCCGTACATAACATATTTACACAATAGAAACATGGACTCACCATCTGGTCAGTTCTTGGCTCCTCTTCAACGACAGTCTTCACTCTCCATTCCAGTAGTGATCGATGATGTAAAACAACAGGTTGTTGTGGTCGTCAACACATATGATCTTAAACACTTTACCTGTCCCCATGGTGATTGCATCTGCAACAATAAATGAGTGTACATTAGTTCTCTCAGTACTTATATATACACTGAGTGTACATTAGTTCTCTCAGTACTTATATATACACTGAGTGTACATCAGTTCCCTCAGTACTTATATATACACTGAGTGTACATTAGTTCTCTCAGTACTTATATATATACACTGAGTGTACAAAACATTAAGAACACCTGCTGTTTCCATGACATAGACTGACCAGGTGAATCCAGGTGAAAGCTATGATCCCTTATTGATCACTTGTTAAATCCACTTCAATCAGTGTAGATGAAGGAGGAGGAGACAGGTTAACTTTTTACTGCAATGAGCTAAATCAGGATCACACAGTGTGTTTCCTGGTAGTCTTTAACAAATCTATTTTGAAACAAAAGTAAACACCTCACACACACATGGATATGGGCTTAAAGAAGAGAAGACACCTGGACCAAGTCAGATATAGAGAAATGTATTACATCCCAATATTACACTTTATATACATCACATTCTGAAATATAACCAAATATAACCAAACTGTTTTCACATAGAAACACAGGATTTTCCATGTCATTTTTATATATTAATTATGAAGTTATGAAAAATATGAATAGCATTCCACTCATGAGGCCACTAGGTCATTTGATTGCAGGAAAGGGCAGGAGAAGGATTTTCAAGCCTTGAGATGCCATCCAGAGGGTGAATGGGCAAGACAAACTATTTCATTGCCATTGAACGAGACCTGGACAGCTGATGAAACTGAGGAGTATTTCTGTATGTAATAAAGCCCTCTTGTGGGGAAAATCTCATTCTGATTGTTGGTGGGCCTTTGCCCTCCCAGGCCCAGCCCTGTCATGTGAAATCTATAGATTAGGGCATAATGAATTTGGACTGATTTTCCTTTTTGTTCAGTATACAATATTTTGTTTGTTTTTGAAAATAAATATATTTGATTAAGGTTTAGATGGTGCAAGGATTCTCTACACTTGCTTGTTTTGTCACACACAGTATAGTGACATTTGGCAAACTATTAGAATTAGAATATTAGAATACTTTTAGAATTAGAATATTAGAATACTATTAGAATTAGAATATTATAATACTATTAGAATTAGAATATTAGAATACTATTAGAATTAGAATATTAGAATACTATTAGAATTAGAATATTAGAATACTATTAGAATTTTGGCAACCATAAATTTGCGGAGCGATTTCTGCATTTTGACGATTTCCCTCTGTGTACCCTAGGTGACTTCTAGGAAGATTTTAACCCACTAAACCCCCAAAAACATTTATCCAAGTTTCACCATCATTGTAAAGCCCTAGTTATTTTGTATCTTAGACAAAGTTATTTATGTAAATTATTATGTATTGAATGCGATTAGTGATTCAACCCTGTTACGTGACCTGAACTCTTATTTTAATACTGTAAAACGTTATATATATATATATATATATATATATATATATATATATATATATATATATATATATATATATATATATATATATATATATCTGTTTTCAATATTTCTTTCAAAAGAAACATTGAACATCTAATAGTCAATTCTGGTGTTTTGTGGGTAAAAACTGAACGGGCTGAGCATAACACATAAACCCTTTTACCCTGTTAGACAGGCTAGACATGTATTAACAATGTCATTTATGTTGTTGTTGTGAATCTTGCATTCAATTTGCCCCTCCCTGCTGCACACAACAAGCCTCCATTCCCCCAGTGGGGATACATGGCTGATTTAACTAGTAATTACCAGTTGAGGGGGGGGGGAATTCCCACTTTCCACTTGGTTACGAATGCTCCAATACCACTGGTAACCGTCCACTGTTGGGCTGTATAGTATCACTCATTGGAAGTAGAGGTCGTAGACCTACACTTTTGAAAAAACCTGGAGCGTAACCATTTTTTTTTGTTTAAATCGATACAAACTCAAATAAGACAATTATAAAAACAGCACTATTTTTCATTATTAAATTAAGCTGAAATGAGGCACTTACTATCGTCTTTTTAACCTCTTGAGATGGAAAACGTGCTTTTTTAAAATGAAGTTGAATATTTGTTCTTTATGACAGAACGTTAAAATTAGATGAAATCAAACTTTCTTTTTTTTTTACTCACCATTCACAATCAAAATTATTTTTAACCTCTTGAGATGGAAAACGTGCTTTTTTTAAATGAAGTTGAATATTTGTTCTTTATGACAGAACGTTAAAATTAGATGAAATCAAACTTTCTTTTTTTTACTCACCATTCACAATCAAAATTATACCACTGCCAAAGTTTTGGCTTTGTGGCCCCACAAAAATTCTCCCCTGATCAATACCTAAAGAGTCATTTAAGAAGCTGAATTAGGAACCACTTTGGCCATCCTGTAGACTAGGTGTTATAGCCATGCATTTCTGGAATACTGTCGGGCATTATATGCATTTCAGCAAAGAAGGAAATGTATCTACTTGTATTTGAAATACATTTTACACAATGTTTTTTTGCCCCGTACGGGATACCGAGGCTTAGTTCAACAAGTTGATTCTGAGTCCACCTGTTGATTCTGCTAAGAGCTCTAATGTTTTTTATTTTACCTTTATTTAACAAGGCAAGTCAGTTAAGAACAAATTCTTATTTTCAGTGACAGCCTGGGAACAGTGGGTTAACTGGTCTAGGAACAGTGGGTTAACTGGTCTAGGAACAGTGGGTTAACTGCCTGTTCAGGGGCAGAACGACAGATTTGTACCTTGTCAGCTCAGGGGTTTGAACTTGCAACCTTTCAGTTACTAGTCCAACGCTCGAACCACCAGGCTACCCTGCTGCCCCTACACTCTAACCACTAGGGTACCCTGCTGCCCCTAACCACTAGGCTACCCTGCTGCCCCTAACCACTAGGCTACCCTGCTGCCCCTAACCACTAGGCTACCCTGCTGCCACTAACCACTAAGCTACCCTGCCACCCCTAACCACTAGGCTACCCTGCTGCCCCTAACCACTAGGCTACCCTGCTGCCCCTAACCACTAGGCTACCCTGCTGCCCCTAACCACTAGGCTACCCTGCTGCCCCTGCACTCTAACCACTAGGCTACCCTGCTGCCCCTACACTCTAACCACTAGGCTACCCTGCTGCCCCTACACTCTAACCACTAGGCTACCCTGCTGCCCCTACACTCTAACCACTAGGCTACCCTGCCACCTCTACACTCTAACCACTAGGCTACCCTGCCGCCTCTACACTCTAACCACTAGGCTACCTGTCGCCTCTACACTCTAACCACTAGGCTACCCTGCTGCCCCTAACCACAAGGCTACCCTGCTGCCCCTAACCACTAGGCTACCCTGCTGCCCCTAACCACTGGGCTACCCTGCTGCCCCTAACCACTAGGCTACCCTGCTGCCCCTAACCACTAGGCTACCCTGCCGCCCCTAACCACTAGGCTACCCTGCTGCCCCTAACCACTAGGCTACCCTGCTGCCCCTAACCACTAGGCTACCCTGCTGCCCCTAACCACTAGGCTACCCTGCTGCCCCTAACCACTAGGCTACCCTGCTGCCCCTGCACTCTAACCACTAGGCTACCCTGCTGCCCCTACACTCTAACCACTAGGCTACCCTGCTGCCCCTACACTCTAACCACTAGGCTACCCTGCTGCCCCTACACTCTAACCACTAGGCTACCCTGCCACCTCTACACTCTAACCACTAGGCTACCCTGCCGCCTCTACACTCTAACCACTAGGCTACCTGCCGCCTCTACACTCTAACCACTAGGCCACCCTGCTGCCCCTAACCACTAAGCTACCCTGCCGCCCCTAACCACTAGGCTACCCTGCTGCCCCTACACTCTAACCACGAGGCTACCCTGCTGCCACTACACTCTAACCACTAGGCTACCCTGCTGCCCCTAACCACTAGGCTACCCTGCTGCCCCTAACCACTAGGCTACCCTGCTGCCCCTAACCACTAAGCTACCCTGCCGCCCCTAACCACTAGGCTACCCTGCTGCCCCTAACCACTAGGCTACCCTGCCGCCCTTAACCACTAGGCTACCCTGCTGCCCCTAACCACTAGGCTACCCTGCTGCCCCTACACTCTAACCACTAGGCTACCCTGCTGCCCCTACACTCTAACCACTAGGCTACCCTGCTGCCCCTACACTCTAACCACTAGGCTACCCTGCTGCCCCTAACCACTAGGCTACCCTGCTGCCCCTACACTCTAACCACTAGGCTACCCTGCTTCCCCTAACCACTAGGCTACCCTGCTGCCCCTACACTCTAACCACTAGGCTACCCTGCTGCCCCTAACCACTAGGCTACCCTGCTGCCCCTACACTCTAACCACTAGGCTACCCTGCTTCCCCTAACCACTAGGCTACCCTGCTGCCCCTACACTCTAACCACTAGGCTACCCTGCTGCCCCTACACTCTAACCACTAGGCTACCCTGCTGCCCCTACACTCTAACCACTAGGCTACCCTGCTGCCCCTACACTCTAACCACTAGGCTACCTGCCGCCTATACACTCTAACCACTAGGCTACCCTGCTGCCCCTAATCACTAGGCTACCCTGCTGCCCCTAATCACTAGGCTACCCTGCTGCCCCTAACCACTAGGGTACCCTGCTGCCCCTAATCACTCAGCTACCCTGCTGCCCCTAACCACTAGGCTACCCTGCTGCCCCTAACCACTAGGCTACCCTGCCACCTCTACACTCTAACCACTAGGCTACCCTGCCACCTCTACACTCTAACCACTAGACTACCCTGCCACCTCTACACTCTAACCAGTAGGCTCCTATGTACAAACAGAAGGATGTGATCAAGAAATACCAGGATTCTCGAGTGGTGCAGCGGTCAAGGCATTACTATAGACACGGTTTTATATCCTGGGCTGTGCCACAACCGGCCGTGGCCTGGAGTCCCATAGGATGATGCACAATTGGGCCAGCGTCGTCCGGGTTTGGGGAGGATTTGGCCTGGGAGGCTTTACTTGGCTCATCACAATCTAGCGACTCCTTGTGGTGGTCCAGGTGCCTGCAGGCTGACCTCGATCGCCAGTTGAACGGTGTTTCCTCCGACACATTGGTGCGGCTGGATTTGGTGTTAAGCTGGCGGGTGTTAAGGAGCGAGGTTAGGTGGGTCATGTTTCTGGAGGACACATGACTAAACCTTTGTCTCTCCCGAGCCCGTTGGGGAGTTGCAACGATGAGATAAGATTGAAATTGGGGAGAAAAAGGAGGGGTAAAATACCCCAAAATAAAAATAAAAGACATGCCAGGATGTACTATAAAAGATACGATAAATAGTCCACTGTCACTGTGGTGCATTTAAGGAATAATAGATTTTTATACAACGGGTTACCAAAATATTCAAATAAGGATGAATTTATTCACTGGTTTTAACCAACCAGCATACAGGATTAGACCCACCCGTTGTATAAATAACAATAATTCCATTCTTACCTTTTCGAGAACAGGAGAACCCGCAGTGTCCAATGGGTTAATTTATAAAAAGTCGCTGGAATTCCAATGTAAAAAAGAAAAAGAAAAAAAAAAAAGAAATAGGAAAAAAAGGACAAAAAGAAAAGACAAAGAAAAGTAATATGAACAGGATCCAATCAGAAGGAGTAACCCTTAACACATTTGTAAAGGCATCTGTTCCATTGTTCATAGGAAGCAGGTTCCAGTCCGTATGGAGCGACTGTCGGCGTGCAGTAATCCAGGTAATCCACACTAAACTGGATCTGTGACTCCCAATGGTAATGCGAAAGGTCTGTGGGTGTCTGTCTGTCTGCTTGCTTGCCTGCCCTGCCCTGCCCTGCCTGTCTGTCTGCTCGTCTGTCTGTCTGCCTGCCTTCCTGCCTGCCTTTTCTTTCTGATTGTCCTTCTGTCTGTCTGCCTGCCTGCCTGCCTGCCTGCCTGCCTGCCTGCCTGCCTGCCTGCCTGCCTGCCTGGCTGCCTGTCCGCCTGCCTGCCTGCTTGCCTGCCTGCCTGCCTGCCTGCCTGCCTGTCTGTCTGTCTGTCTGTGTCTGTCTGTCAGCTGTAGGTCCTGTAGGAGGCTGATCGCAAAAACCTGATCCATGAGGAGAGGAGAGGAGAGGAGAGGAGAGGAGAGGAGAGGAGAGGAGAGGAGAGGAGAGGAGAGGAGAGGAGAGGAGAGGAGAGGAGAGGAGAGGAGAGGAGAGGAGAGGAGAGGAGAGGAGAGGAGAGGAGAGGAGAGGAGAGGAGATGGTTATTAGGGAGATTGAGGTATCAAGAGAAAATAGATGTAACAACATCAAAACACTTTAGGTCTCTCTGTTATTCTATTCAAGTCATAGTTAGTTTATTGTAAGGTTTGGATAGAAGACCATTTCAACACATACCTTCAATTTGGTTCAACGTGTTTTGTATGTGCCATGTCGGAGACCTTCGTGTACTATAAATAATTTACAGAATGAGGGGTAGTCTGGTAGCCTGTAGCCTGGTCCCAAATCTATTTGTGCTATCTTGCCAACACGGGAGGGGCCAATACATAAATAGACACTGACCAGTTTCTAAGACAGCACAAACAGATCTGGGACCAGGCTAGGGCAGCTACAGTGTGGTGGGGAGGGGCGTGAAGAAACAGAGACAGATGCAGCCTCCAGTCTTAGTCTCCTTGGAGCTGATTGGTACTGTATCATGTTAATCTCAAAGGGCTGGCCATTGTTACAAGAGACACCACACAGTCAACTCAAAATAACATACAAAAATACTTAGTATCATCTCACACTTACATGGCGTGCAGGGAAGCTAAAGTAATTCCACTGCCTAATAGTAAAACACACTTTGCTGGCTCTAACCGCGCGTCCAATCAGTTTGCTACCTGCTCTTAGTAAACTGATGGAGAGGATTGTGTTTGACCAAATACAGTGCTATTTTTTTCAGAGAACACGTTAAGTACTTAGTTTCAGCATGCATACAGAGAAGGGCAATCAACTTGTACTGTACTGACTCAGATGACTGATGATTGGTTAAAAGTATAGTAAGATGATAGTTGGAGCTGTATTGCTAGATTCCAGTGCAGCCTTTGATGTTATTGATCATACATTGTTATTGTTACTTGTTATGGCTTTAGATCACCTGCCATCACATGGTTGGAGATGTATTTATCCAATAGAACCCAGATTGTTCTTCAGTGGAAGCTTCTCTAACATCAGATATGTACAAGTCACAGATTTCACCGGATGTATAAATGTGAAGCATCCAGTTGGCGTTTCCACTTACTACCAAATATGGTTATGAGAGGAAGCCCACTGGCCAGCAGTGGGACAAGATGGAGCGAGATGGATTTTGGCTGACATTCTGCTAATTTTCTCATAGATTAAACATTTGATCTCCGTACAGTTTTCCGTTTCCAGAACTAGAATCTGTAACAAACTGAGTGGATTGCGCTTTGCAGACTTCACCCATTGTCAACTTGTCAAAAATATTTGGGTGCGAGGGCGATTTTCAATTATTGCACACTCGCACGTCACAGAGCAGGCGTTCCCTAACGGAAATATGCAAATAAATGCTTGAACGCGCCAATAGGATCTCACTCACTCGTGCTTGGCTCTGCCCACCTCCTTGGTTGTTCTGCTCACTCTGATTAATTTGCTCCCATTGGAAATGACAGGCTCTGGCCTATCTTGGTTTATAATTCAAACTCTTTGGTGAGGTGTCCCTCAGGGCACTCCCCTTGGTCCGTTAACTCTTCTCTATTTTTATAAATGATTTGCCACTGGTCTTACACGAAGCTAGAATGACTATGTATGCGGATGATTCCACACTCTACATGTCAACACCCAAATAAGGAGTTACAGTCAGTACCAGAATGGTTGATTAATAATAAACCGGTCTTAAATACATCTACAACTTAAATAATTGCATTTAGTTCAAAACATTCTCTAAGACCTAAACCTCAACTGGAGTTGTACATAAAGGGTGTGACTGTTGCACATCCAGACATAATATCCTCAACAACGTGCCAGTCTTTCCTGGTTGAGGGTTGATGAGAAATGAACTGCTTCTCTTCTATTTTTTAATGAGAAATATTACTGTGATGAAAATTCCAGATTGTCTGCATAAATCAAAATAACATTCAGCACACACACCCATACATACCCCACAAGACATGCCACCAGGAGCCTCTTCAGACACCCATGCATACTCCACAAGAAATGCCACCAGGGGTCTCTTCAGACACCCAAACAGACTCAGCAAAACATGCCACCAGGGGTCTCTTCAGACACCCATGCATACCCCACAAGAAATGCCACCAGGGGTCTCTTCAGACACCCATACATACCCCACAAGACATGCCACAAGGGGTCTCTTCAGAGTCCCAAAGTTCAAAACGAATTCACCGCAGCAACGCACAGTTTTATACAGAGCCATGGTGGTGTGGAACTCCTTTCCGTCCTCAATTATTCAAATAAACAGCAAAATTACCTTTAAAAACGTCTTTCAAAAACAACTCACGGAACAGCAGTGAAGTGACGTAAACATAGACACAGTCTAACGCACACATTATTTTGAAGTTGAATTGTTTGTATTATTTTTCTTTGTTGCATTGTTTTGTGTATCATTGTATTTTTTTCATTTGGGTAACTGTCCTTCAGTGTATCAGTGTTTCTGTTACTTGTCATGATTTGTGTGTTTTTTTTCTTGTGTGGACCCCAAGAAGATTAGATGCTGCTGCTTCTGCAAATACTAATGGAGATCCTAATAAACACACAATAAATATAGTACTGAACTCTGGCGCTTATAGCTACATCAACTGAATACAGCGTGTGCTACAGTGTCTCAGTAATAGCGTTTGTGTATAAAACCAGGAAGAGTCCTAAGTAACTACTCGAAGGGACTAATTTTCTATCCTACCTCCCTCCCCTCCCCCAGAAAAGAAAAAAAGAAAGTGTCCCTGTCTGTGGCTGTGAATGCATCCCAAAAGGCACCCTGTTGTCTTTATAGTGCACTACCTTTGACCAGGAACAATAGAGCTCTAGTCAAAAGTAGTGCACTTCAAGGAGAAGGGTTCCATTTGGGACGCAAGCACCCTGACCTTAATTAGCATTAGCCCTGTTAGCCGGTCGCCACCTGCTGTTGTTCTGATGCTCTGAAGGCTGACCAGCTTTCATGACTGCATTGACCTGTGACCTGCAAGCAGGCACCCTTTCCAAAGCCTCCTATAGTACCAACAACTAGTGTCTTCAATGTAGACCTAATCTACTTACTCCTCCTGTGTGTGGGGGAGTATTTCCCATTCAGTTCTCAGCAAAGGTGTTTCCAAATGACACTTTAAACTGGATTGGCATTGAATTCCCTTGGTTTGATTACTGTTATTTTGTCATTTAACATTTTAGGATGGAATAGAATATAATAAAATGGAATATATTAAAATAGAATATAATAAAATAGAATATAATAAAATATAATATAATAAAATGGAATATAATAGAATGGAATATAATAAAATGGAATATAAGAAAATATAATATAAGAAAATATAATATAATAAAATGGAATAGAATAAAATAGAATATAATATAATAAAATAAAATGGAATATAATAGAATATAATAAAATATAATATAATAAAATGGAATATAATAAAATATAATAAAATGGAATATAATAGAATGGAATATAATACAATAGAATAGAATAAAATAGAATAGAATATAGTAAAATCGAATATAATATAATATAATATAATAAAACAGAACATAGTAAAATAGAATAAAATAGAATAGAATAAAATATAATAGAATATAGTAAAATAGAATACAATAGAATAAAATAGAATAGAATATAGTAAAATAGAATATAATAAAATAGAATATAATAAAATGGAATATAATAGAATGGAATATAATAAAATGGAATATAAGAAAATATAATATAAGAAAATATAATATAAGAAAATGGAATAGAATAAAATAGAATAGAATATAATAAAATAAAATGGAATATAATAGAATATAATAAAATATAATATAATAAAATGGAATATAATAAAATATAATAAAATGGAATATAATAGAATGGAATATAATACAATAGAATAGAATAAAATAGAATAGAATATAGTAAAATCGAATATAATATAATATAATAAAACAGAACATAGTAAAATAGAATAAAATAGAATAGAATAAAATATAATAGAATATAGTAAAATAGAATACAATAGAATAAAATAGAATAGAATATAGTAAAATAGAATAAAATGGAAAATAATAAAATAGAATAGAATATAGTAAAATAGAATACAATAGAATAAAATAGAATAGAATATAGTAAAATAGAATAAAATGGAAAATAATCAAATATAATAGAATATAGTAAAATAGAATAAAATAGAATATAGTAAAATAGAATAAAATAGAATAGAATAAAATAGAATAGAATATAGTAAAATAGAATACAATAGAATAAAATAGAATACAATATAGTAAAAATAGAATACAATAAAATAAAATAGAATAGAATATAGTAAAATAGAATAGAATATAGTAAAATAGAATACAATAGAATATAGTAAAATAGAATACAATAGAATATAGTAAAATAGAATAAAATAGAATAGAATATAGTAAAATAGAATATAATAGAATAAAATAGAATAGAATATAGTAAAATAGAATAAAATGGAAAATAATCAAATAGAATAGAATATAGTAAAATAGAATAAAATAGAATAAAGTAAAATAAAATAAAATAGAATAGAATAAAATAGAATAGAATATAGTAAAATAGAATACAATAGAATAAAATAGAATAGAATATATATAGTAAAAATAAAATAGAATAGAATAAAATAGAATAGAATATAGTAAAATAGAATACAATAGAATAAAATAGAATAGAATATATATAGTAAAAATAGAATACAATAGAATAAAATAGAATAGAATATAGTAAAATAGAACAGAATATAGTAAAATAGAATACAATAGAATAAAATAGAATACAATAGAATAAAATAGAATAGAATCCAATAGAATAGAATATAATAGAATAGAATAAAATAGAATATAGTAAAATAGAATAAAATGTAATGGAATAAAATAGAATAGAATCAAATAGAATAGAATATAGTAAAATAGAATACAATAGAATATAATAGAATATAAGAAAATAGAATATTAGAAAATAAGAATAGAGCCCTGCCCTACTTGGCTGTTGCTGTCCGTATTAGTTTATTATTTTAAGAGGTGGGGCAGTGATATTGCATTTTTATTTGATAGGACAGTGAAAGACTGACAGGAAAAGTAGGAGGAGAGGGTATGCCAGAGGCTTGGATTTGAACGCACACTCACACAGGTATTTTTGTGTGAAAATGATTGCCTGTCCGTCTATGGAAAACAGGGTTGAGGTGTTACAGTATATGTATTGAGATCTGGACACCGCTGTGAGAACCACTGAAGCTAGCCAGCTAACTACCAGCTATCAGTCAGCAAACCATTGCTAGCGGTCATCAGCTAGCCTTTAGCTCGGAAAGCTCTCGCCAGTTTGAACAACGTGACTCAAACCAGAGCATAACGGACCTATTATTTATGTGTTTTTTTCCCACCATATCCCCGGATTCCTACTGGAAACTCTGAACATTTCATCTGGATCTTCGCAACTAGCTGACCGCAATCCCGGGTGATTACTCCTGGCTAGTGTTTCCATCAAGCACCAATTAGCCTGAAGCTAGCCCGGCCAGGGCTCCTGTGCTACCACCAAAGCCCACTCCTGGGCTACAATATCCGGACCCCTTCTACTGTCGGTATGGGGCACGGAACCACGCCAATCCTCTACGACTGGAATACCGACAGAATCTGGCCGAGGATTCCAACAGGCCCCTCAGGCGCGAGGTCCGCTGAAGGTCCATTCTGCTAACCGCGGCCTACTAGCTACCTAGAGCTACTTGGAACCCTACTAATTCCACAACTGATCTATCGATGTCACCGCACGAAGAGGCAAAAACAGACTTACCCCCAAAGTCTAACTTGCTAGCACCGGTCTGTTAACTGCTAGCTTGCCAGCCCCGGTCTGCCAACTGCTTGCTTGCTGCCTAACTGCTCGCTTGCCTGCTCCGGTCTGCCAACTGCTTGCTTGCTGCCTAACTGCTCGCTTGCCTGCCCCGGTCTGCCAACTGCTTGCTTGCTGCCTAAATGCTAGCCTGCCAGCCCCGGTCTGCTAACTGCTAGCTTGTTTAGCCCGGGCCTACTAACTGTTAGCTTGTTAGCATCGGCCTGCTAACTGTCTGAATCGCTGTGTCCCCAGGCTACGCATGCCTCTCTCTAATATCAATATGCCTTGTCCATTACTGTCCAGGTTAGTGATTATATATATATATATATATATATATATATATATATATATATATATATATATATATATATATATCACTAGCCACTTTAAACAATGCTACCTTATATAATGTTACTTACCCTACATTATTCATCTTATTCATTCGGTATCCTGTGTGAATCTAAGTGTGCGTTCTCTAATTCTCTCCTTCTCTCTTTCTTTCTCTCTCTCGGAGGACCTGAGCCCTAGGACCGTGCCCCAGGACTACCTGACATGATGACTCCTTGCTGTCCCCAGTCCACCTGGCCGTGCTGCTGCTCCAGTTTCAACTGTTCTGCCTTATTGTTATTCGACCATGCTGGTCATTTATGAACATTTGAACATCTTGGCCATGTACTGTTATAATCTCCACCCGGCACAGCCAGAAGAGGACTGGCCACCCCACATAGCCTGGTTCCTCTCTAGGTTTCTTCCTAGGTTTTGGCCTTTTTAGGGAGTTTTTCCTAGCCACCGTGCTTCTACACCTGCATTGCTTGCTGTTTGGGGTTTTAGGCTGGGTTTCTGTACAGCACTTTGAGATAACAGCTGATGTACGAAGGGCTATATAAATAAATTTTATTTAATTTGATTTGATCTTCTTATCTAGTGATTTTCAATTATGTTTCTGCTAGTTTTTATTTGCTATGGTTTTGCTGCGGCTTTGGGTTGGTACAGTATGTCTCTAATGCATGGCTGAAGGCTGGCAGGACATAATGCATCATTCTCCCTACTCCTCTTCTGACATCTACCAAGAGCCCCCTTCTGGTTGAAGATTCTTTGATGATCCTTTGGTAAAACGTTCCTTTTTATCAGAATGGTGAATAACTTGTGTAGGTTATTCATAGAATGGTAGTTTTAATCACTTTGTTACCCCACTGCTCACAGCTCATCCAATCTCTGCACTCTTCAAGCCAGATACATCACCACAATGCCAAGTGATACGCACGTCACTAACACACCTCCAAACCTCCACACACACACGCATGCACGCACGCACACACGCACGCACGCACGCACGCACGCACGCACGCACGCACGCACGCACACACACACACACACACACACACACACACACACACACACACACACACACACACACACACACTTTATGACTGGGGAGCCAATCATCAGAGAGAAGACAGTTCAGTAGGCCAGTAGAAGTCCTGCTTTATGATTGGGGAACCAATCATCAGGGAGGATACTTGCTTTATGACTGGGGAACCAATCATCAGGGAGGAGACTTGCTTTATGATTGGGGAACCAATCATCAGGGAGGAGACCTGCTTTATGACTGGGGAACCAATCATCAGGGAGGAGACCTGCTTTATGATTGGGGAACCAATCATCAGGGAGGAGACCTGCTTTATGACTGAGGAACCAATCATCAGGGAGGCGACCTGCTTTATGACTGAGGAACCAATCATCAGGGAGGAGACCTGCTTTATGACTGGGGAACCAATCCTCAGGGAGGAGACCTGCTTTATGTCTGGGGAACCAATCACCAGGGAGGAGACCTGCTTTATGACTGGGGAACCAATCATCAGGGAGGAGACTTGCTTTATGACTGGGGAACCAATCATCAGGGAGGAGACCTGCTTTATGACTGGGGAACCAATCATCAGGGAGGAGACCTGCTTTATGTCTGGGGAACCAATCACCAGGGAGGAGACCTGCTTTATGACTGGGGAACCAATCATCAGGGAGGAGACCTGCTTTATGACTGGGGAACCAATCATCAGGGAGGAGACCTGCTTTATGACTGAGGAACCAATCATCAGGGAGCAGACTTGCTTTATGACTGGGGAACCAATCATCAGGGAGGAGACCTACTTTATGACTGGGGAACCAATCATCAGGGAGGAGACCTGCTTTATGACTGGGGAACCAATCATCAGGGAGGAGACCTGCTTTATGACTGAGGAACCAATCATCAGGGAGGAGACCTGCTTTATGATTGGGGAACCAATCATCAGGGAGGAGACCTGCTTTATGTCTGGGGAACCAATCATCAGGGAGGAGACCTGCTTTATGACTGGGGAACCAATCATCAGGGAGGAGACTTGCTTTATGACTGGGGAACCAATCATCAGGGAGGAGACCTGCTTTATGACTGGGGAACCAATCATCAGGGAGGAGACCTGCTTTATGATTGGGGAACCAATCATCAGGGAATGGACTTGATCAACTAGCCAACCTACTATTATAATTTTTCCAATCCAGTATACTGTGCACTGAAGACAATAGAATTGTTAGACCATTGTATGTAATATGTAAACTACAATCGTCACGTGCATCATTCTATCTCGCATCTTGCATCTGTTAGTTGTAAGTCTAAATAGGTCAAGTATGACTGAGGATTACAGGAATGTTTGAAGAGCAGTGACTAACATTGGTTTGAAGGAAAATTGAAATTTTCTTCAGTATCTTGTCTTCCATAGTGTAGGCCCTTTTTCTGAAATGATGCATTATGTTTATCGACAGCAATGCTATTTCATTAACGCAGATTACGGATAGAGTGCTTGTTTCAGGAATTCAGATTACGGATAGAGTGCTTGTTTCAGGAATGCAGATTTGGGTAGCTCATATGATGGGATATGACAACACAGAAAGGAATATCAGGAATATGTCTGTGTAGTTGAGAGATCATACATTTTGTTTTTCAATGGTTAAAAAAAAAACCCATTGAATATCTGTCCACTTGTAGTGGGCATCGTGTACGAAAGGCATCAATCGAGCATAAGCAACATGATCACACCATCTAGTGGCTGTTTGTAGAAGTACCAGAGCAGCTTTCAACCCATCTGGATGACAATAATGTATTTTATTTGTCCATCAAAGCCACAGAGGGAAATATAATAGAGTGTGTATGCTAGCGTGTTAGGGACACACGACCTTGATAACCATACGGTACGGTACGTTCTGAACTGGTCTAACAGCTGCCTTACAGGCACAGGATTAGAGAAAATGGTACTAGCAATCACACAATTACCAAAGGTCATCAAACAATAGCATACTTTATGTTGGACAGAAACAAATGGCTAAAGTACGAAACCATTTAAAAACAAATCAGTCATGTATATGTCAGATCGCTCTTTTATATTACATGACAGAACGGCCTGAGATAAAAGTGAAAGAATATAATCCTGTCCGTTTGCAACACTAGATAACAGTTATAAACATCATTATAATCCAGATTAAAGCTCTGTGACTTTCCAGTGGCATTTCAACAGATGTTAAAATCTCACGTCATAACCACGACTCACATTCATACCCGAGAAAACAATCACGACAGCAAAGACAGCCGCTAGTCGTTCACCAGAAGTGTGATTTTATTATTGCATCCAATTCAATAACCCCCCCCAAAAAAAAAATACATATTTAAAATTTTGTTCAACATTGGTTAACGTGGAATTATGAGGATTATGAGGTACGGGAAGCCAAAAGCAACAAATGAAATAATAATTAATGATTTAAATCACACAGCAACACAGTAAAGCGCCCATCTTAAAGGTACAATCTGGGATCAAGATGGGAATCTGTTCAATGGGCTTTCTAAATTCATCATACATCCAATGGATCTTAGAACACAATATAATGAGTCCCAGATTGTAGCCTCAATAACCAGAGAGAGTGCACTCAAGGCTGAGACCTGGTCTGATATTCAATCCAATGCTACGCGACACCTCTGTTGTAGGGCGTTGTAGTGGAGAGGAGAGGGAGGGAGGAATAGTAATGGAAGATGGTTCCACCACCAGTATCAGTGACTGGGTAAGTGACTGTTGCTATCTATATCCCCTGGAAGATTGATCCACCACTGTGTGTGTGTGTGTGTGTGTGTGTGTGTGTGTGTGTGTGTGTGTGTGTGTGTGTGTGTGTGTGTGTGTGTGTGTGTGTGTGTGTGTGTGTGTGTGTGTGTGTGTGTGTGTGTGTGTGTGTGTGTGTGTGTGTGTGTGTGTGTGTGTGTGTGTGTGTGTGTGTGTGTGTGTGCACATGCGTGCATACACCTGCCCCCCCAGGACCCAGTAACTAGGCAACTGAGGCCTTTGGATTGGATTCTCACGGGCATGACCTTATGATTAGTTCAATCTAAATCACAAGGTCATGCCCAGGTCAGAGGTCAGATAAAAAGGTCAGAGGTCAGATAAAAAGGTGAGAGGTGCAGATAAATACAAGTCAAACATAAATAAATGAAATGATATACACAACAAGCAGGATGTATAGATATGCAGAGATTGGGGGAAATCGAAGGGCCTAGGTTTGTCAAACTTTTCAGAACAAGAGTCCCCTTTTCAAAATAAGAGTCAATTGTTGATAACTCTTGATCAATTCAATAGATGTCTCATTCCTATGTCGGTGGACAATATGATTTACAGAATGTTGTCAAGAAGACCAGAACGATCTTTTCATCATAAGGAATATAGTAAACCTTGTACGAAAATACATGACAATAAGACGGCAAAACGACCCCCAGGAGATTTATCATATCATCTCAGTGTTCTCAAAGTAACAGCCTCTAGCCCATCGGCAGGTCAGTACCAGCGCATCGTTGTTTCTCAGACATTTTATTCAATGACCTCATGTCGCTGAACCTGGGTCTTATACATTAGGGCACGCAATGGAAAACAGTTAAAAACAGAAAACAAAAAACAAAAAAAGTCCAGGTTGTCCCACCAAGTTTCAGTCTGTTCTCTTCTGTTTGGTGCCTGACGAACAAACTACTATCTCCGGTTTATCATGTGTTTAGGTCTGGCGAACACCTCTTTTACCCATCTATCCATGTTGTTATGGACAAAGAGCTGCAATTCACTGTGCCTCTGTCTGTACTTTCTGTATACCCACACACACACAGGTTGTGTACAGTACAGTCACTACACCAATCACACAGACCTCCGTTTGATGTCTGTATATTCTCTGTGCCCATAGGGGAAACAAGGTGATCATTCTGTGACTGATGTTCAGGGAGTCGTTTAAAAAAAAAGAGAATGGTTTGAAAACTGTGCGCAGTACATCTCTGTCAACAAGCTTTTCACTGCCATGTCGGCCAAGGTCGAGGAAAGCAGGCGTGTGTTTGCTATGGTCTGTTCTCCCTAAGGACTGGCTGACTGGGGAGGAGCGTGTGTTTGCTATGGTCTGTTCTCCCTAAGGACTGGCTAACTGGGGAGGAGCGTGTGTTTGCTATGGCCTGTTCTCCCTAAGGACTGGCTGACTGGGGAGGAGCGTGTGTTTGCTATGGCCTGTTCTCCCTAAGGACTGGCTAACTGGGGAGGAGCGTGTGTTTGCTATGGCCTGTTCTCCCTAAGGACTGGCTGACTGGGGAGGAGCGTGTGTTTGCTATGGCCTGTTCTCCCTAAGGACTGGCTGACTGGGGAGGAGCGTGTGTTTGCTATGGCCTGTTCTCCCTAAGGACTGGCTGACTGGGGAGGTGAGTGTGTTTGCTATGGCCTGTTCTCCCTAAGGACTGGCTGACTGGGGAGGAGCGTGTGTTTGCTATGGCCTGTTCTCCCTAAGGACTGGCTGACTGGGGAGGAGCGTGTGTTTGCTATGGCCTGTTCTCCCTAAGGACTGGCTGACTGGGGAGGAGCGTGTGTTTGCTATGGCCTGTTCTCCCTAAGGACTGGCTGACTGGGGAGGAGCGTGTGTTTGCTATGGTCTGTTCTCCCTAAGGACTGGCTAACTGGGGAGGAGCGTGTGTTTGCTATGGCCTGTTCTCCCTAAGGACTGGCTGACTGGGGAGGAGCGTGTGTTTGCTATGGCCTGTTCTCCCTAAGGACTGGCTGACTGGGGAGGAGCATGTGTTTGCTATGGCCTGTTCTCCCTAAGGACTGGCTGACTGGGGAGGAGCGTGTGTTTGCTATGGCCTGTTCTCCCTAAGGACTGGCTGACTGGGGAGGTGCGTGTGTTTGCTATGGCCTGTTCTCCCTAAGGACTGGCTGACTGGGGAGGTGAGTGTGTTTGCTATGGCCTGTTCTTCCTAAGGACTGGCTGACTGGGGAGGTGAGTGTGTTTGCTATGGCCTGTTCTCCCTAAGGACTGGCTGACTGGGGAGGTGAGTGTGTTTGCTATGGCCTGTTCTCCCTAAGGACTGGCTGACTGGGGAGGTGCGTGTGTTTGCTATGGCCTGTTCTCCCTAAGGACTGGCTAACTGGGGGGTGCGGTGGCTATGGTGTCTTTGCTAACTGGTCTGTTCTCCTGTTCTCCCTAAGGACTGGCTGACTGGGGAGGAGCGTGTGTTTGCTATGGTCTGTTCTCCCTAAGGACTGGCTGACTGGGGAGGTGCGTGTGTTTGCTATGGCCTGTTCTCCCTAAGGACTGGCTGACTGGGGAGGTGAGTGTGTTTGCTATGGCCTGTTCTCCCTAAGGACTGGCTGACTGGGGAGGAGCGTGTGTTTGCTATGGCCTGTTCTCCCTAAGGACTGGCTGACTGGGGAGGTGCGTGTGTTTGCTATGGCCTGTTCTCCCTAAGGACTGGCTGACTGGGGAGGTGAGTGTGTTTGCTATGGCCTGTTCTCCCTAAGGACTGGCTGACTGGGGAGGTGAGTGTGTTTGCTATGGCCTGTTCTCCCTAAGGACTGGCTGACTGGGGAGGTGAGTGTGTTTGCTATGGCCTGTTCTCCCTAAGGACTGGCTGACTGGGGAGGTGCGTGTGTTTGCTATGGCCTGTTCTCCCTAAGGACTGGCTAACTGGGGAGGGGCGTGTGTTTGCTATGGTCTGTTCTCCCTAAGGACTGGCTGACTGGGGAGGAGCGTGTGTTTGCTATGGTCTGTTCTCCCTAAGGACTGGCTGACTGGGGAGGTGCGTGTGTTTGCTATGGCCTGTTCTCCCTAAGGACTGGCTGACTGGGGAGGAGCGTGTGTTTGCTATGGTCTGTTCTCCCTAAGGACTGGCTGACTGGGGAGGTGCGTGTGTTTGCTATGGCCTGTTCTCCCTAAGGACTGGCTGACTGGGGAGGGGCGTGTGTTTGCTATGGCCTGTTCTCCCTAAGGACTGGCTGACTGGGGAGGAGCGTGTGTTTGCTATGGCCTGTTCTCCCTAAGGACTGGCTGACTGGGGAGGGGCGTGTGTTTGCTATGGCCTGTTCTCCCTAAGGACTGGCTGACTGGGGAGGTGAGTGTGTTTGCTATGGCCTGTTCTCCCTAAGGACTGGCTGACTGGGGAGGTGCGTGTGTTTGCTATGGCCTGTTCTCCCTAAGGACTGGCTAACTGGGGAGGGGCGTGTGTTTGCTATGGTCTGTTCTCCCTAAGGACTGGCTGACTGGGGAGGTGCTCCTTAATTTAATGTGATGCTATTCATTTCTTTTAGTTGCTACCAGTGAAATAATACAATTTAGAGCCCAGTGTGTAGGCACTTGCAGGAAACATGACAGACTATCAATAGCCAAAGCTGAATGAGTTAACATTTTCTTTTAAGATTTTTTTCCCCCTCTATCCTCACAAGGTTTACTGTATTCTCACAAGGCTCACTATATTTTTGTTTTACCTTTATTTAACCAGGCAAGTCAGTTAAGGCCAAATACTTATTTTCAATGACAGCCTAGGAACAGTGGGTTAACTGCCTTGTTCAGGGGCAGAATGCAACCTTGCAGTTACTTGTCCAAAGCTCTAACCACTAGGCTACCCTGCCACCTCAGGTATTCTCACAAGGCTTACTTTATTCTCGCAAGGTTTACTGTATTCAATTCCAGACTGTTACTTTAAAATCCAGTCATTTGTCAAAAACATACATTCATGTCTTTTGATAAAATAATATGTTTGATAACTAGGCTAGCAAAAACATTTTGTATATAGTATGTAAGCGTAAATATTCATGTAAAACATACACGAGGATCCGTCCAAAATGGCTGAAACAAGATAGTGGTAGACATACCATCGACATCTTTCAGTTCATCTCTGAAATTACAACATAAAAAGTGCAGTTCAGTCAAAGTTCTTTAGCTTGTTATCAAGTCTCTTTGGGAGGCCTCACGTTCACCACACCTTTTAACCTTTATCTAACTAGGCAAGTCAATAAAGAACAAATGATTATTTTCAATAACGGCCTAGGAACAGTGCATTCAGGGGCAGAACGACAGGTTTTTACCTTGTCAGCTCAGGGATTTGAACTTGCAACCTTTTGGTTACAACTCCTACGCTCTAACCACTAGGCTACACTGCCGCCTTATCACAATACACTGAGAGAAAATATAATAATATTTAAAAAAGGAAAAAATTGTTGGTGTTATTCTGAACTTAAAAATAATCTCTATTGGGTAAAATGTTAGATGAATACACTACATGATCAAAAGTATGTGGACACCCGCTCGTCAAACATCTCATTCCAAAATCATGGGCATTTATATGGAGTTGGTCCATCCCTTTTTGCTGCTATAACAGCCCCCACTCTTCTGGGAAGGCTTTCCACTAGATGTGGGAACATTGCTGCTATAACAGCCTCCACTCTTCTGGGAGGGCTTTCCACTAGATGTGGGAACATTGCTGCTATAACAGCCTCCACTCTTCTGGGAAGGCTTTCCACTAGATGTGGGAACATTGCTGCTATAACAGCCTCCACTCTTCTGGCAGGGCTTTCCACTAGATGTGAGAACATTGCTGCTATAACAGCCTCCACTCTTCTGGGAGGGCTTTCCACTAGATGTGGGAACATTGCTGCTATAACAGCCTCCACTCTTCTGGGAAGGCTTTCCACTAGATGTTGGAACATTGCTGCCATAACAGCCTCCACTGTTCTGGGAAGGCTTTCCACTAGATGTGGGAACATTGCTGCGGGGACTTGCTTCCATTCAGCCACAAGAGCATTAGTGAGGTCGGGCACTGATGTTGGACGATTAGCCCTGGCTGCGTTCCAATTCATTCCAAAGGTGTTCGATGGGCTTGAGGTCAGGGCTCTGTGCAGGCCAGTTTTTTCACACCAATCTCGACAACCCATTTCTGTATGGACCTCACTTTGTGCCTGGGGGTATTGTCATGCTGAAACAGGAAAGGACCTTCCCCAAACTGTTGCCACAAAGTTGGAAGCACAGAATCATCTAGAATGTCCCTGTATGCTGTAACATTAAGATTCCCCTTCACTGGAACTAAGGGGCCTAGCCCCAACAATGAAAAACAGCCCCAGACCATTATCCCTCCTCCACCAAACTTTACAGTTAGCACTATGCATTCGGGCAGGTAGCGTTCTCCTGGCATACGCCAAACCCAGATTTGTCTGTCGGACCACTCTTGGCATTGCGCATGGTGATCTTAGACTTGTGTGCGGCTGCTCGGCCATGGAAACCCATTTCATGAAGCTACCGACAAACACTTCTTATGCTGACTTTTCTTCCAGAGACAGTTTGGAACTCGGTAGTGAGTGTTGCAACCCAGGACAGATCATTTTTTTACTACGTGCTTCAGCACTCGGCGGTGCCGTTCTGTGAGCTTGTGTGGTCTACCACTTTGTGGCTGAGACGTTGTTGCTCCTAGACGTTTCCAGTTCACAATAACAGCACTTACAGTTGACTGGGGCAGCTCTAACAGGGCAGAAATTTGACTGACTTGTTGGAAAGATGGCATCCTATGACGATGGCATGTTGAATGTCACTGAGCTCTTCAGTACGGGCCATTCTACTGCCAATGTTTGTCTATGGAGATTGCATGGCGGTGTGCTCGATTTTATACACCTGTCCGCAACAGGTGTGGTTGAAATAGCCAAATTCACAAATTTGAAGGGGTGTCCACATACTTTTATATATATAGTGTATGTCTGAACAACAGCTTTTAAACAAATACCTGAACACAAAATTACAATGTGAGGATATAGGCTACAATACATATGGTACATTATTGGAAATTGATCAGTATACTTTCTTGTAGTTTAACATTATCAAACAATCCACATTGGTACAGTATCTCCACATTCAACATTGTACAGTAGTAACAGTGTACTGTAGAAAAATACTTAACCCAGCGGGCAAAGATGGCTGAAATGACGTCATTACCACTCGTTTACAACCAGAACTGGTTTCGCCCGCTGGGAACTCTGTCCTTTTACGTTAGGTCATTCACTCTGCATTAAAAATACATCTCTGTCCTAAGTTTTTTTCCTCCAATATGGATATGCACTCATTCACACCCTCCTTGAATTAAAACAAAAACGCCACTAGCGATTAAAAAACACAATGCCAATACCGAAGACAATTTCCCCATAGTTTAGACATCGCAGGAGGGTGTGTTTCAACCTCACAGGTTGGAGGGGAGTTCGGGGAGTCTGTACTCTGCCTCGGATGTCTTGGCCGGGGTAGCAGGATGACTGGGGTTGGGATGTGAAGAGGTCGGTGCTCCTTGGTTCACAGGAGTTGGAAGTTCAGATCCCGAGGGAGTGTAGTGACTCAGAGGTGTGACGTGGGAGTTTATTACTGCTACCCTCTGTCATGGGAGGAGAGGAGAAGTGAGAAGAAGCAGACCCCCCTGAAGGTATGGAGAGAGACGGTCTGGATAGAGACCCTTCTTGGGGCAGGTAGCTGACTGAACCAGAGGTGGAAACAGTGGAGATAGTCCTGACATCCTGGGTGAAGAGATCCACTAAGGACTCTGCCCTCTGCCCCCTTTCGTCTACCCTAACGGGGCATGACGTCTGTGGGGTGAGGGAACTGTGAGAGCCCATGGCGCTGGAGGGTTGGCTGTGGAGCTGGCTGAGATGGCTGAGTTGGCTGTGGTGATGATGGTGAAGCACCGTCCTTCCTGTCAGTGGGCTCTGGATGGTGGGGCTGGGTGCCACCGGTGGGGTGCAGGATGGGGAGCCATCCCCTGATCCGTATTGGGCCAGCGAGGCAAGGGCAGAGTGGGATGAATGGGCAGAGTCCACCGGGAGAACCTGAGGGAGGAGGCCGGCGTGGAAGCCAGGGTGGAGGCCAGAGTGGAGGGTGGGATGGAGGCTGGACTGCAGACCCGCCAGACTGTGATGCACGAGGGAGGATGAGGCTCCACCACCTCCAAAGCTGGCCTGTTGTGGGATAGGTATTGATAGAAACCCACTGGAGCTGTGGTTTTGGGTGGTGTAGCTAGGGCTGGTGCTGGCGTAGGAACAGTGGGAGTATGCTCTCTCCTGATGTTCACCAGAGCCCATCCCCCTCTGGACCTGCTGAGAGCTGGTAGCGTGAGAGGCAGAGGAGTCGTGTTGATGTAGCTGGCTCAGGATGGGGCTGACAGAGCTACAGATGAGAGGGCTTAGGGTGGAACCAGAGGGGGCTGACAACCTTCCCAAGTCCATGGTGGGTCTTCCTGATGCCCCCTGCTGTTGGGAACTTGGTGGGCTGTAGGGGTGGTGGTGGTGGAGCTGGGCCGCGTAGGAGGAGGAGGACGGATACCCCTGGATTGAGGCCTGGCCCAAGAGGAAGGGAGAGCCTCCGCTGGGCTGAGCCTGGAAGTTGGTGGTGGTGGTGGGCTGGTACATGGAGGTCATAGGTGACAGAGGAGACATGGAGGAGGAGGAGGTGGAGACTAGATGTTGCACCCGAAACGAGGCTAATATCGGAGTGTCCACTCCAGAACGGAACTTCACAGAACCGGCCGGAGATGCAGCCCCGGAGCCACAGCTGGGAACGCCCATACCTCCAGCTGCAGATACACCCACAAACACGCCCCTTTCCAAACGGTGGCCTCCTGGATCCTTGAACGACCTGGAGACGGGGAGCGGATGGTGGAAGAGGATGGGAGGGAGCTGGGCTTGGAGCTGGGAGTGGGAGAAGGCCAAAGCCAGGGATGTGGTGGCTGCAGCGGCCTGGAGGGGGCCCTGGACCAGGGGAGCCCAGATGACCCCTGAGGTGGAGGATGGGAGGTTCAGGGACTGGGGAGAGATGTTGCTCTGGATGGCCATGTCACGGTCATGCTGTACGATCCTCTGGATGATCTCATTCTCCTGGAGGTTCACAGTTCCTGAGTTCTGGGCGACTTTGTGTTGGAGCACAGAGTTCCTCTTTCCTGTAGAGAAGAAGAGAGAGTAGTGGTATGTGAGGATAGGCAAAGGGTTAGGGTTAGAGTTAGGGTCTGTCTTGTACAGTCTAAACCTTCTAAAGCACCAAGAGAGCAGATTTTATGACCTAAAGTCGACTGTTGCAGTCATCTTTGGGTGTTGCTGTCATATTAGAACCAGAACTAGAGAGAGTTCCTGCTGATAAGGCTATATTAAACCCTGCTTGTCATCCATTAAACCACAGCTAAATGAGGGTCTTTTTAACACAATGCTTTCACCTCAGGGCAGTGAGATATAACATTCCCCTTCTGAAATGAAAAACGGTGGAATACTAATCCAATATAAGAGATCGCCAACTTGAATTCTCACACTTTTCTTTCCACATATTCAGCCAGTGTAAATCCTTCCAGGTTCTAATTCACATGCATTTGGTTCATTCTATAACTGGAGGACACCTGATAGGTCCAGGAGGGGTTAGTATCATGTTTGTCTTTATCTGTTGTGGTCTAGTACAGTTTGCTTTGCTTGCTGGGGCCATTTACTTTAAGTGCTGTCTGTCTTCCCAGTAGCTTAACCTGTTGTGTGAACTGCTGACTGCTCTTACCTAGTTATTTTCAGATCTCATTTTGCTTGTTTTGTAGCTTAGACAACTACACTGAGTATACAACAGTGTAGGCTGCTGATGGGAGAACGGCTCATGATAATGGCTGGAACGGAGCAAATGGAATGGCATCAAACACCTGGAAACCATGGAAACCATGTGTTTTGATGTATTTAAAAACCATTCCACTGATTCCGCTCCAGCCATTACCACGAGCCCATCCTCCCTAATTAAGGTGCCACCAACCTCCTGTGGTATACAAAACATTAAGAACACCTGCTCTTTCCATGACATAGACTGACCAGGTGAATCCAGGTGAAAGCTATGATCCCTTATTGATGTCAATAAGGGAACATCCACTTCAATCAGTGTAGATGAAGGGGCGGAGACAGGTTACTGAAAGATTTTAAGCCTCGAGACAACTGAGACGTGTGCCATTCAGAGGGTGAATGACTCACTACTGTAAGTGACTCTGGATAAGAGTCTGCTAAATGACTCACTACTGTAACTCTCTCTGGATAAGAGAGTCTGCTAAATGACTCACTACTGTAAGTGACTCTGGATAAGAGAGTCTGCTAAATGACTCACTACTGTAACTCTCTCTGGATAAGAGAGTCTGCTAAATGACTCACTACTGTAACTCTCTCTGGATAAGAGAGTCTGCTAAATTACTCACTACTCTAGCTAGCTACATAGCTGTCTTTGCTGTCTTCGTATCATCGTATCCAAGATAATTGTGTTGTTTAGGTTTAGAGTGTGTAGTCTTAGAGTGATTATCTTAATTTACCGAGGTTAGCTAGCCAGCTATTTGTCGTCCTTAACGTAGGTGACTCTGCTAGCTAGCCAACGCTAGCCAACGTCTTCTGTATAGAACTCAACAACCCGGTCGCATTCACAGGTAGTATCACATTTTCACTTCATTTCATTACAGTACAACGGTTTGATTTGTTTGATCGTAGCTAGCTACATAGCTAGCTACATAGCCGTCTTTGTATCAAAGATAATTGTGTAGTCTAGAGCGATTTTCTAGGTTCGCTAGCCAGCTATTGTCGTTCTTTTAACGCAACGTAACGTAAACAACACTGCTAGCTAGCCAGCTAGCCCCCGAATAGCAACACTGCAGAAACTATTACACTCAACGGAACGACTTGATTAGTGTAGTGTCAACAACGCACCCACTGCCAGCTGGCCTACTTCAGCAGTACTGTATCATTTTAATCATTTTAGTCAATAAGATTCTTGCTACGTAGCATAACTTTCAGAACATTCGAGACGTGTAGTCCACTTGTCATTCCAATCTCCTTTGCATTAGCGTAGCCTCTTCTGTAGCCTGTCAACTATGTGTCTGTTTATCCCTGTTCTCTCCTCTCTGCACAGACCATACAAACGCTCCACACCGCGTGGCCGCGGCCACCCTACTCTGGTGGTCCCAGCGCGCACGACCCACGTGGAGTTCCAGGTCTCCGGTAGCCTCTGGAACTGCCAATCTGCGGTCAACAAGGCAGAGTTCATCTCAGCCTATGCCTCCCTCCAGTCCCTCGACTTCTTGGCACTGACGGAAACATGGATCACCACAGACAACACTGCTACTCCTACTGCTCTCTCTTCGTCCGCCCACGTGTTCTCGCACACCCCGAGAGCGTCTGGTCAGCGGGGTGGTGGCACCGGGATCCTCATCTCTCCCAAGTGGTCATTCTCTCTTTCTCCCCTTACCCATTTGTCTATCGCCTCCTTTGAATTCCATGCTGTCACAGTTACTAGCCCTTTCAAGCTTAACATCCTTATCATTTATCGCCCTCCAGGTTCCCTCGGAGAGTTCATCAATGAGCTTGATGCCTTGATAAGCTCCTTTCCTGAGGACGGCTCACCTCTCACAGTTCTGGGCAACTTTAACCTCCCCACGTCTACCTTTGACTCTTTCCTCTCTGCCTCCTTCTTTCCACTCCTCTCCTCTTTTGACCTCACCCTCTCACCTTCCCCCCTACTCACAAGGCAGGCAATACGCTCGACCTCATCTTTACTAGATGCTGTTCTTCCACTAACCTCATTGCAACTCCCCTCCAAGTCTCCGACCACTGCCTTGTATCCTTTTCCCTCTCGCTCTCATCCAACACCTCCCACACTGCCCCTACTCGGATGGTATCGCGCCGTCCCATCCTTCGCTCTCTCTCCCCGCTACTCTCTCCTCTTCCATCCTATCATCTCTTCCCTCCGCTCAAACCTTCTCCCACCTATCTCCTGATTCTGCCTCCTCAACCCTCCTCTCCTCCCTCTCTGCATCCCTTGACTCTCTATGTCCCCTATCCTCCAGGCCGGCTCGGTCCTCCCCTCCCGCTCCGTGGCTCGATGACTCATTGCGAGCTCACAGAACAGGGCTCCGGGCAGCCGAGCGGAAATGGAGGAAAACTCGCCTCCCTGCGGACCTGGCATCCTTTCACTCCCTCCTCTCTACATTTTCCTCCTCTGTCTCTGCTGCTAAAGCCACTTTCTACCACGCTAAATTCCAAGCATCTGCCTCTAACCCTAGGAAGCTCTTTGCCACCTTCTCCTCCCTCCTGAATCCTCCTCCCCCTCCCCCCCTCCTCCCTCTCTGCAGATGACTTCGTCAACCATTTTGAAAAGAAGGTCGACGACATCCGATCCTCGTTTGCTAAGTCAAACGACACCGCTGGTTCTGCTCACACTGCCCTACCCTGTGCTCTGACCTCTTTCTCCCCTCTCTCTCCAGATGAAATCTCGCGTCTTGTGACGGCCGGCCGCCCAACAACCTGCCCGCTTGACCCTATCCCCTCCTCTCTTCTCCAGACCATTTCCGGAGACCTTCTCCCTTACCTCACCTCGCTCATCAACTCATCCCTGACCGCTGGCTACGTCCCTTCCGTCTTCAAGAGAGCGAGAGTTGCACCCCTTCTGAAAAAACCTACACTCGATCCCTCCGATGTCAACAATTACAGACCAGTATCCCTTCTTTCTTTTCTCTCCAAAACTCTTGAACGTGCCGTCCTTGGCCAGCTCTCCCGCTAATTCTCTCTGAATGACCTTCTTGATCCAAATCAGTCAGGTTTCAAGACTAGTCATTCAACTGAGACTGCTCTCCTCTGTATCACGGAGGCGCTCCGCACTGCTAAAGCTAACTCTCTCTCCTCTGCTCTCATCCTTCTAGATCTATCGGCTGCCTTCGATACTGTGAACCATCAGATCCTCCTCTCCACCCTCTCCGAGTTGGGCATCTCCGGCGCGGCCCACGCTGGATTGCGTCCTACCTGACAGGTCGCTCCTACCAGGTGGCGTGGCGAGAATCTGTCTCCTCACCACGCGCTCTCACCACTGGTGTCCCCCAGGGCTCTGTTCTTGGCCCTCTCCTATTCTCGCTATACACCAAGTCACTTGGCTCTGTCATAACCTCACATGGTCTCTCTTATTATTGCTATGCAGACGACACACAATTAATCTTCTCCTTTCCCCCTTCTGATGACCAGGTGGCGAATCGCATCTCTGCATGTCTGGCAGACATATCAGTGTGGATGACGGATCACCACCTCAAGCTGAACCTCGGCAAGACGGAGCTGCTCTTCCTCCCGGGGAAGGACTGCCCGTTCCATGATCTCGCCATCACGGTTGACAACTCCATTGTGTCCTCCTCCCAGAGCGCCAAGAACCTTGGCGTGATCCTGGACAACACCCTGTCGTTCTCAACCAACATCAAGGCGGTGGCCCGTTCCTGTAGGTTCATGCTCTACAACATCCGCAGAGTACGACCCTGCCTCACACAGGAAGCGGCGCAGGTCCTAATCCAGGCACTTGTCATCTCCCGTCTGGATTACTGCAACTCGCTGTTGGCTGGGCTCCCTGCCTGTGCCATTAAACCCCTTCAACTCATCCAGAACGCCGCAGCCCGTCTGGTGTTCAACCTTCCCAAGTTCTCTCACGTCACCCCGCTCCTCCGTTCTCTCCACTGGCTTCCAGTTGAAGCTCGCATCCGCTACAAGACCATGGTGCTTGCCGACGGAGCTGTGAGGGGAATGGCACCTCAGTACCTCCAGGCTCTGATCAGGCCCTACACCCAAACAAGGGCACTGCGTTCATCCACCTCTGGCCTGCTCGCCTCCCTACCACTGAGGAAGTACAGCTCCCGCTCAGCCCAGTCAAAACTGTTCGCTGCCCTGGCCCCCCAATGGTGGAACAAACTCCCTCACGACGCCAGGACAGCGGAGTCTATCACCACCTTCCGGAGACACCTGAAACCCCACCTCTTTAAGGAATACCTAGGATAGGATAAGTAATCCCTCTCACCCCCCTCCCTTAAGTTTTAGATGCACTATTGTAAAGTGACTGTTCCACTGGATGTCATAAGGTGAATGCACCAATTTGTAAGTCGCTCTGGATAAGAGCGTCTGCTAAATGACTTAAATGTAAATGTAAATGTAAAGTGACTCTGGATAAGAGAGTCTTCTAAATGACTCACTAATGTAAGTGACTCTGGATAAGAGAGTCTGCTAAATGACTCACTACTGTAAGTGACTCTGGATAAGAGAGTCTGCTAAATGACTCACTACTGTAACTCTCTCTGGATAAGAGAGTCTGCTAAATGACTCACTACTGTAAGTGACTCTGGATAAGAGAGTCTGCTAAATGACTCACTACTCTAAGTGACTCTGGATAAGAGAGTCTTCTAAATGACTCACTACTGTAAGTGACTCTGGATAAGAGAGTCTGCTAAATGACTCACTACTGTAAGTGACTCTGGATAAGAGAGTCTGCTAAATGACTCACTACTCTAAGTGACTCTGGATAAGAGAGTCTTCTAAATGACTCACTACTGTAAGTGACTCTGGATAAGAGAGTCTGCTAAATGACTAATAGGTAAATGTGGAACAGTACAGAAATAGCCTAGAAGGTACAGTAGAGCTGCTCTAGGACTCTCACACTGAGTTTTCCAAAGGCTTTTCTTGCTGATAGCACATTATTTATTTTCACTGACCCAAACAGCAATATGCTTCATTTTATAAATTGTGTTGGGTTGTTGAGAGGAATATCATACTATTTTAGCTACGAAGGGAAACCAATCTCAGGTTGACGGGCCCCTCTTTCCAATGTACTGTAAGTTATCACCTATGCGGTCCAGCCGGTCCAGAGCCACGGTCTCGAAGGCCCGTCTCATCATGGGGTACTCCTCCAGGACCTCGTTAAAGTTGTCCACAGACAGAGAGTACAGCCGGCAGTATGTCTCAGCGCGAACGCTGGCTGTTCTTCTGCCTCGAGTCAGCAGGCAGATCTCTGCAGGGAATGGAAGAATCATTCAGATGTAGAATAGATAGCTTTTGTTTTGTCCTCATTATGAATATATTTTTTTCTCCACAATTAAATGTTACAAAATGGCTGATATTCTCATTATGAAAGGTCTTCTTTTTTGTTGTTAATCTCACAGACTGTATTTTTTTGGGGTTCATTCTATGTACTGTCATGCACCAGAGGACAGAGAGTCATAAAATGATCATTTCATCAACAGAAGATGATAAAACACAAAAAATGAGCAGTGTTTTCTGAACTAACTTCACAGATGGAGCACTTAATGCAATTTTAGAGCTTAGAGTTTTGTTCTGACCTCATCTGTCCTGCTACAGCCAGCCAGATCAGGGAATAAAATAGTGAAAAAAAATAGGCATATTGTGGGATAAGAACTTTCTCTCTCTCTCTCTCTCTCTCTCTCTCTCTCTCTCTCTCTCTCTCTCTCTCTCTCTCTCTCTCTCTCTCTCTCTCTCTCTCTCTCTCTCTCCCTCTCTCTCCCTCTCTCTCTCTCTCTCTCTCTCCCTCTCTCTCCCTCTCTGTCTCTCTCTCTCTCTCTCTCTCTCTCTCTCCCTCTCTGTCTCTCTCTCTCTCTGTCTCTCTCTCTCTCTCTCTCTCTCTCTCTCTCTCTCTCTCTCTCTCTCTCTCTCTCTCTCTCTCTCTCTCTCTCTCTCTCTCTCTCTCTCTCTCTCTCTCTCTCTCTCTCTCTCTGTCTCCCTCTCTCTCTGTCTCCCTCTCTCTCTCTCCCTCTCTCTCTCCCTCTCTCTCTCTCTCTCTCTCTCTCTGTCTACCTCTGTCTCTCTCTCTGTTGAATGTATTATTTCTTACAGTACTTTACCCACCAGGAATGATGATCAGTATTTATCCATCCTTCCTACCTCCAAAGTAGGACCCGTCAGACAGCTTGGTCTCCTTGGTGCCCTTGGCGATGACGCAGACCACCCCGTGTTGGATGAAGTACATCTTTCTGCCAACGGTCCCTTCCATAACCACATTATCCATAGGCTGGAACACCTCAAAACGCAGCTTGGTCAGCATTGACGTCACAAAGTTGGGGTCGGCGTTGGCAAACAGAGGCATCGAAGCAACCAGCTTACGACAGTTGAAGTTGACAATCTCCTGCAAAGACAGAAAATATGTAATAATAAATAATAAATAACAAACTCCTGGTGCATAGGCATTGGGCTTAATCAGCTTAATCTAACAACCAATCATCTCCCACAATACCTTCCATCCAACCCTCCCCCGTAAGATAGCACACCACAAGCACAGAGCAAAGTTTTGTAGTCGTGTGATTGGTTCAAATGAAATGATGACAAACACTTTACTTTGTGATATCGCAGAATTCTTTGATCAGTCCAGGCTTATATACACTGTGGGTAATAGCCTGGGGTTCATATGAAACTTCTATGAGACATAATCAACAGAGGCTTATTTATGTAGACAATTCGTATCAGATCTTCAACATAAAACACAAAAACATCCCACGTTCACAGCATTTCAATAATGATGAACTTGTGATGAACATCAAGTGTGGCCACATTTAGACATGTATTAGGCTACATTACAATTTGATCGTTGTTTACAGTATGTCCCTTATCTCTAGCATACCTAAACCTAAGAGACATTACACATTTTGCTTAGTGGCCTACGATGGTGAACATTACTGTCAGGGTCAAGACCCTGGTGAGGATGACGAGAACACAGATGAACTTCCCTGAGACAGTTTCTGACCGTTTGTAGAAATTCTTTGGTTGTGCGAAAACCTACAGTTTCATATCCGGGTGGTTGGTCTCAGATGATCCCACAGTTGAAGAACCCGGATGTGGGCCTCCTGGGTTGGCGTGGTTACACGTGGTCTGCGGTTGTGAGGCAAGTTGAACCAGTTTGTCCGTATGGAAGATTTCGGGGATCTTTTATTTTAGCTCATGAAACATGGGACCAAAACTTTACATGTTGCCTTTTATATCTTTGTTCAGTGTATAAAGGTTCTCTTCAACTACACCACAAGTTCATCACAACAAAGGTATTGCATACCCTCACATAAGCCCTCAATTCGATTCCTGGTTTTAACACACAAGCCCTTCACTGACACAGAGATATTTAAAGAGTGCATGGTGACTGAAGGAATTGGCCGACAAAAATCTATGGGATAGTAGCCTTTAATGTCATCTGTCAACCAGGTACAGGCCTACCTCTTATTGCTTGAATAGGACGAGCACAAAACACCTCTTGTTGTTGGTAAAGTCAAATTAAAATGAAGGCTGTTTTAAATGAACTAAGCCTACTTAGTTTAAATTAATTAGCCTACTTTCATCACCCCTGCACTGTCCATCTCTGATTGATTGTGCTGAGGCTGCCGCTTCAACGTAATGAAAGTTATGTAAATTACTGAAACCGGGCTTATTGTGCTGAGGCTGCCGCTTCAACGTAATGAAAGTGATGTAAATGACTGAAACCGGGCTTATTGTGCTGAGGCTGCCGCTTCAACGTAATGAAAGTGATGTAAATGACTGAAACCGGGCTTATTGTGCTGAGGCTGCCGCTTCAACGTAATGAAAGTTATGTAAATTACTGAAACCGGGCTTATTGTGCTGAGGCTGCCGCTTCAACGTAATGAAAGTGATGTAAATGACTGAAACCGGGCTTATTGTGCTGAGGCTGCCGCTTCAACGTAATGAAAGTGATGTAAATGACTGAAACCGGGCTTATTGTGCTGAGGCTGCCGCTTCAACGTAATGAAAGTGATGTAAATGACTGAAACCGGGCTTATTGTGCTGAGGCTGCCGCTTCAACGTAATGAAAGTGATGTAAATGACTGAAACCGGGCTTATTGTGCTGAGGCTGCCGCTTCAACGTAATGAAAGTGATGTAAATGACTGAAACCGGGCTTATTGTGCTGAGGCTGCCGCTTCAACGTAATGAAAGTGATGTAAATGACTGAAACCGGGCTTATTGTGCTGAGGCTGCCGCTTCAACGTAATGAAAGTGATGTAAATGACTGAAACCGGGCTTATTGTGCTGAGGCTGCCGCTTCAACGTAATGAAAGTGATGTAAATGACTGAAACCGGGCTTATTGTGCTGAGGCTGCCGCTTCAACGTAATGAAAGTGATGTAAATGACTGAAACCGGGCATATTGTGCTGAGGCTGCCGCTTCAACGTAATGAAAGTTATGTAAATTACTGAAACCGGGCTTATTGTGCTGAGGCTGCCGCTTCAACGTAATGAAAGTGATGTAAATGACTGAAACCGGGCTTATTGTGCTGAGGCTGCCGCTTCAACGTAATGAAAGTGATGTAAATGACTGAAACCGGGCTTATTGTGCTGAGGCTGCCGCTTCAACGTAATGAAAGTGATGTAAATGACTGAAACCGGGCTTATTGTGCTGAGGCTGCCGCTTCAACGTAATGAAAGTGATGTAAATGACTGAAACCGGGCTTATTGTGCTGAGGCTGCCGCTTCAACGTAATGAAAGTGATGTAAATTACTGAAACCGGGCTTATTGTGCTGAGGCTGCCGCTTCAACGTAATGAAAGTGATGTAAATGACTGAAACCGGGCATATTGTGCTGAGGCTGCCGCTTCAACGTAATGAAAGTTATGTAAATTACTGAAACCGGGCTTATTGTGCTGAGGCTGCCGCTTCAACGTAATGAAAGTGATGTAAATGACTGAAACCGGGCTTATTGTGCTGAGGCTGCCGCTTCAACGTAATGAAAGTTATGTAAATTACTGAAACCGGGCTTATTGTGCTGAGGCTGCCGCTTCAACGTAATGAATGTGATGTAAATTACTGAAACCGGGCTTATTGTGCTGAGGCTGCCGCTTCAACGTAATGAAAGTGATGTAAATGACTGAAACCGGGCTTATTGTGCTGAGGCTGCCGCTTCAACGTAATGAAAGTTATGTAAATGACTGAAACCGGGCTTATTGTGCTGAGGCTGCCGCTTCAACGTAATGAAAGTGATGTAAATGACTGAAACCGGGCTTATTGTGCTGAGGCTGCCGCTTCAACGTAATGAAAGTGATGTAAATGACTGAAACCGGGCTTATTGTGCTGAGGCTGCCGCTTCAACGTAATGAAAGTGATGTAAATGACTGAAACCGGGCTTATTGTGTGGTCAATAACTCTAATAAAAGCTTCCTTTGACATTTGAGTCATTTAGAAGATGCTCTTATCCAGAGCGACTTACAGTAGTGAATTCATACATGTTTCATCATGGGCAACGAAACATAAATTATAGCAGTAACAAGCTATAAAAGTTTACCTCTGGTTATCCTCATCTTTACGCTATCAAAGTTAACCTCTGTTCATCCTCATCTTCATGCTATCAAAGTTTACCTCTGGTCATCCTCATCTTCATGCTATCAAAGTTTACCTCTGGTCATCCTCATCTTTACGCTATCAAAGTTAACCTCTGTTCATCCTCATCTTCATGCTATCAAAGTTTACCTCTGGTCATCCTCATCTTTACGCTATCAAAGTTAACCTCTGGTCATCCTCATCTTCATGCTATCAAAGTTTACCTCTAGTCATCCTCATCTTTACGCTATCAAAGTTTACCTCTGTTCATCCTCATCTTCATGCTATCAAAGTTAACCTCTGTTCATCCTCATCTTCATGCTATCAAAGTTAACCTCTGTTCATCCTCATCTTCATGCTATCAAAGTTAACCTCTGGTCATCCTCATCTTCATGCTATCAAAGTTAACCTCTGGTCATCCTCATCTTCATGCTATCAAAGTTAACCTCTGGTCATCCTCATCTTCATGCTATCAAAGTTAACCTCTGGTCATCCTCATCTTCATGCTATCAAAGTTAACCTCTGGTCATCCTCATCTTCATGCTATCAAAGTTAACCTCTGGTCATCCTCATCTTCATGCTATCAAAGTTAACCTCTTAACCTCTGGTTAACCACTTCATCCTCATCTTCATGCTATCAAAGTTAACCTCTGGTCATCCTCATCTTCATGCTATCAAAGTTAACCTCTGGTCATCCTCATCTTCATGCTATCAAAGTTAACCTCTGGTCATCCTCATCTTCATGCTATCAAAGTTAACCTCTGGTCATCCTCATCTTCATGCTATCAAAGTTAACCTCTGGTCATCCTCATCTTCATGCTATCAAAGTTAACCTCTGTTCATCCTCATCTTCATGCTATCAAAGTTAACCTCTGGTCATCCTCATCTTCATGCTATCAAAGTTAACCTCTGGTCATCCTCATCTTCATGCTATCAAAGTTAACCTCTGTTCATCCTCATCTTCATGCTATCAAAGTTAACCACTGGTCATCCTCATCTTCATGCTATCAAAGTTAACCTCTGTTCATCCTCATCTTCATGCTATCAAAGTTAACCTCTGGTCATCCTCATCTTCATGCTATCAAAGTTAACCTCTGTTAATCTTCATCTGTTAACCACTGGTCATCCTCATCTTCATGCTATCAAAGTTAACCTCTGTTCATCCTCATCTTCATGCTATCAAAGTTAACCTCTGGTCATCCTCATCTTCATGCTATCAAAGTTAACCTCTGTTCATCCTCATCTTCGTTCCTTCACTCAAAACTAAACAAGACATCCGTAGCACAGATGCTGCGTTCCTCGTATGGGCATTGCTGTGCTTCCTCGGTTGCTATGGAGATTTCCTTACTAGGGCTACATCACAGGAGGCCGGTGGCACCTTAATTGGGGAAGGGCGGGCTCGTGGTTATGGCTGGGGCGGAATAGGTAGAATGGTATCAAATATATCGGGCACATGGTTTCTATGTGTTTGATGCCATTCCATTTGCTCCATTCCAGCCATCATTATAAGCCCCTCCCCTCAGCAGCCTCCAGTGAACTACACATGCGCAAACCTGCCCAACAAATATAGCCCGATTCTGGACCGATTGTCCAATCGTTCTGCTGCGGAGTTACCGCCAGGTGTATGTACTATACCGATTACTAGTTCACTACGATTTGGCTTGACTGAACCGTTAAATGTGAACTGAACTGTTAAATGTGGACTGAACTGTTAAATGTGGACTGAACTGTTAAATGTGGACTGAACTGTTAAATGTGGACTGAACCCGTTACATCTGGACTGAACCATTAAATGTGGACTGAACTGTTAAATGTGGACTGAACTGTTAAATGTGGACTGAACTGTTAAATGTGGACTGAACTGTTAAATGTGGACTGAACCCGTTACATCTGGACTGAACCATTAAATGTGGACTGAACTGTTAAATGTGGACTGAACTGTTAAATGTGAACTGAACTGTTAAATGTGGACTGAACCCGTTACATCTGGACTGAACCATTAAATGTGGACTGAACTGTTAAATGTGGACTGAACTGTTAAATGTGAACTGAACCCGTTACATCTGGACTGAACCATTAAATGTGGACTGAACTGTTAAATGTGGACTGAACTGTTAAATGTGGACTGAACTGTTAAATGTGGACTGAACTGTTAAATGTGAACTGAACTGTTAAATGTGGACTGAACCCGTTACATCTGGACTGAACCATTAAATGTGGACTGAACTGTTAAATGTGGACTGAACTGTTAAATGTGGACTGAACCCGTTACATCTGGACTGAACCGTTAAATGTGGACTGAACTGTTAAATGTGGACTGAACTGTTAAATGTGGACTGAACTGTTAAATGTGGACTGAACTGTTAAATGTGGACTGAACTGTTACATCTGGACTGAACTGTTAAATGTGGACTGAACTGTTAAATGTGGACTGAACTGTTAAATGTGGACTGAACTGTTACATCTGGACTGAACTGTTACATCTGGACTGAAACGTTAAATGTGAGAGGTTCTCCAATGGTTATTTAGTGCCCTACCCTATGGGCCTTGGTCAAAAGTAGTGCACTAAATAGGGTGCCACTTGGGATAGTCTTAGAGTAGTCTACAGGCTACAGCTAAGTAATAAGATAATGGTTACTAATCAGAATATCAAACAGAAATCTCCCTCAACAAAGTCAGCATTTTTTTTGCTATCAGTTTCAGTTCCAGGCCTATCGTCATCAGGGTGATAAATAACCGCAGTCATTGGCTGCATCAGAAATGGCACCCTGTTCCCTACATAGTGTACTACTATTTCGACCAAAGCTGAGAGCCCTGTGGGCCCTGTTCAGAAGTAGTGTACTACTATTTCGACCAGAGCTGAAAGCCCTGTGGGCCCTGTACAGAAGTAGTGCATTACTTTTTGACCAGAGCTCAGAGCCCTGTGGGCCCTGTTCAGAAGTAGTGCATTACGTTTTGACCAGAGCTCAGAGCCCTGTGGGCCCTATTCAGCAGTAGTGTACTATAAAGGTAATATTGTGTCATTTGGTGACGCAGTCACTGATGAAGATTAAAACACAATTCAACCAGAACCAGGGACAATCATTACTATTATAGTGACAATGGGTCTGATGTCACGTGGAGATCACACAGATACACACACACACACACACTGACCTCTCTGAGCGGTTCGTTCAGCTCCCCCAGAATGCTCTCCTCGTCAAACATCTTGCCCTGGAAACGATGTTCATAGTAGTCATGGACCCGCTGTCGCATGCCGGCAGGAAGCTTGTGGAAAGACATGTACTGCTCCACCTGTTTATACTGTAGACACAGAGATAATTGATTGATTAACTGAAATACATGTACTGCTCCACCTGTTTATACTGTAGACACAGAGATAATTGATTGATTAATTGAAAGACATGTACTGCTCCACCTGTTTATACTGTACAAGACAGAGATAATTGATTAGTTGGTTGATTGATTGATAAACTGATTGATTGAAAGATGTGTACTTCTCCATCTGTTTATACTGTACATGACAGAGATAATTGATTAGTTGGTTGATTGATTGATAAACTGATTGATTGAAAGATGTGTACTTCTCCACCTGTTTACACTGTAGAAGACTAAGAGGGGGGTGGCGTTGAGGACCACGATGCAAACAGGAAGAACAGAAAGACGTTGTCAGATTTGTGTTAAAAACAGGTGATGAACGTACCACAGGACAGTTCTAGTATATCCAGGTACATGGAGTAATACCGTATGTTGAGGCTCCACAGAAATACTGTATGTTGAGGCTCCACAGAAATACCGTATGTTGAGGCTCCACAGAAATACCGTATGTTGAGGCTCCACAGAAATACCGTATGTTGAGGCTCCACAGAAATACCGTATGTTGAGGCTCCACAGAAATACCGTATGTTGAGGCTCCACAGAAATACCGTATGTTGAGGCTCCACAGATGACACACGTTTCCGTCTCAATCTCATCAGGATTATGAACAAGTTGTCGTTTGAATCGTTTCAGTGTAATATTATCACTTTGTGTATTGAGCCTGAGAGTGCATTGTCTGAGTGTTTCAGTGAACTAGAGAGCAGCAGTTTATCATTGTCTGAGTGTTTCAGTGAACTAGAGAGCAGCAGTTTATCATTGTCTGAGTGTTTCAGTGAACTAGAGAGCAGCAGTTTATCATTGTCTGAGTGTTTCAGTGAACCAGAGAGCAGCAGTTTATCATTGTCTGAGTGTTTCAGTGAACTAGAGAGCAGCAGTTTATCATTGTCTGAGTGTTTCAGTGAACCAGAGAGCAGCAGTTTTCATTGTCTGAGTGTTTCAGTGAATCCGATAGTAGCAGTTTATCATTGTCTGAGTGTTTCAGTGAATCCGATAGTAGCAGTTTATCATTGTCTGAGTGTTTCAGTGAACTAGAGATCAGCAGTTTATCATTGTCTGAGTGTTTCAGTGAATCATTGTCTGAGTGTTTCAGTGAACTAGAGATCAGCAGTTTATCATTGTCAGTGTTTGTCCGAGTGTTTATCATTGTCTGAGTGTTTCAGTGAACCAGAGAGCAGCAGTTTATCATTGTCTGAGTGTTTCAGTGAACCAGAGAGCAGCAGTTTATCATTGCTCTCATAGGTTGACAGGTAACTGTTTTATAAGCCTCCTGACAGCTCTATGAGAGATGTCTGGACACCAATTAATGGCATGGTGATCTCCAAAAAACTGTCCTCGCTGCAGAAATCATCTCCCCCGGGTAATCACAGCAATAAGGTTGTTATCAGTCATCTCCCCCGGGTAATCACAGCAATAAGCTTGTTATCAGTCATCTCCCCCGGGTAATCACAGCAATAAGCTTGTTATCAGTCATCTCCCCCGGGTAATCACAGCAATAAGCTTGTTATCAGTCAGCAGGTAGGTCATCACATGTGTTGTTGTCTCGACCTTCTTGCCCTTTGTGCTGGTGTCTGTGCCCAATAATGTTTGGACCATGTTTTGTGCTGCTGCCATGTTGTGCTGCTGCCATGTTGTGCTGCTGCCATGTTGTACTGCTGCCATGTTGTACTGCTACCGTGTTGTGTTGCTACCATGTTGTGTTGCTACCATGTTGTGTTGCTGCCATGTTGTACTGCTGCCATGTTGTACTGCTACCGTGTTGTGTTGCTACCATGTTGTGTTGCTACCATGTTGTGTTGCTGCCATGCTGTGTTGTCATGTGTTGCTGCCATGCTGTGTTGTCATGTGTTGTTGCCATGCTGTGTTGTCATGTGTTGCTGCCATGCTGTGTTGTCATGTGTTGCTGCCATGCTGTGTTGTCATGTGTTGTTGCCATGCTGTGTTGTCATGTGTTGCTGCCATGCTATGTTGTGTTGTCTCTCTTGTCATGTGTGTTTTGTCCTATATTTTATCTTTCAATCCCAGCTGGTAGACCGTCATTGTAAATATCAATTCGTTCTTAACTGACTTGCCTAGTTAAATAAAGTTTCAATAAAAAAATACAAAATAATTAATACAGTTGTTAGCAGTCAACGTGTAGGTCATCACATTAATACGGTTGTTAGCAGTCAACGTGTAGGTCATCACATTAATACAGTTGTTAGCAGTCAACGTGTAGGTCATCACATTAATACAGTTGTTAGCAGTCAACGTGTAGGTCATCACATTAATACGGTTGTTAGCAGTCAACGTGTAGGTCATCACATTAATACGGTTGTTATCAGTCAACGTGTAGGTCATCACATTAATACGGTTGTTAGCAGTCAACGTGTGGGTCATCACATTAATACAGTTGTTAGCAGTCAACGTGTAGGTCATCACATTAATACGGTTGTTAGCAGTCAACATGTAGGTCATCACAGTAATACAGTTGTTAGCAGTCAACATGTAGGTCATCACATTAATACAGTTGTTAGCAGTCAACATGTAGGTCATCACATTAATACAGTTGTTAGCAGTCAACGTGTAGGTCATCACATTAATACGGTTGTTAGCAGTCAACGTGTAGGTCATCACATTAATACAGTTGTTAGCAGTCAACGTGTAGGTCATCACATTAATACAGTTGTTAGCAGTCAACGTGTAGGTCATCACATTAATACAGTTGTTAGCAGTCAACGTGTAGGTCATCACATTTACCAGGGTGTCCTTGACCAGAGCCCATTGCACCCTATTCCCTATATAGTGCACTCCTTTTTTTTACCAAGGTCCATATGGCTCTCTCTCACTGTTTTTCTCTCTATCTCTGTGTTTCTCTCTCTCTCTCTGTTTCTCGCTCACTCTATGTCTTTCTCTCTCTCTGTGTTTCTCTCTCTCTCTGTGTTTCTCTCTCTCTGTGTTTCTCTCTCTCTCTGTGTTCTCTCTCTCTCTCTCTCTCTCTCTCTCTCTCTCTCTCTCTCTCTCTCTCTCTCTCTCTCTCTCTCTCTCTCTCTCTCTCTCTCTCTCTCTTTCTCTCTCTCTCTGTGTTTCTCTCTCTCTCTTGATCCCTAGGAGGTCCATTCCTCTTGAAGTTAAACTTTTAATTGAATTTCTTGCAATGCAAGCTTCATAATTCATCTTCTTGAACTTTTATGACTTTTTCAGCATGCACTCTTTCCCTATTATATTTTATAGACCCTCTGTTATGGACCATTTCCTGACTGCAGGCTATATGCTGTGCACACACTGAATCGTTCCAGAGCAGCCAACAGCTGTCTGAAAAGCCCTTCTCTCTGCACATACCGTTTGACCAATCCCAAATCTACCAGTAGCTTCAAAACACCAAGGCACTTGTGTAGATCTGAGAGGATTGGATTGGTGTAATTAATGTGCCGGTAGCTCCATGTTGCCCTCTGAGGAAAGCAATGAGGAATATTGGAATTGGCATTTCAGTTTACAACCCTGGCCGCCAGGCTCTCACTACTGAGAAGGCAAGGACAGACCTTTGGACTCAGAGTCTAGTCCAGATGCATCTTAATTTGACCCTGCTTCTCACAGTAGGAAAATAATCCTGCAGCAACAGGAAATGTGAATTATTATGTGTAATAGAATTCATCTATATTTTTATAGGGTTTGATACATTTTCATTATGGCAAATCAAGTCTGACATTTTTAAGTGGAACTTACAAACTTTTTTAAAACCTTGAATACAATACAATTCAGAAAATCCTCTGCTATAACAGAGATAGCCGATCTTAATTCACTCACCTTCTCCTGGTACTGCCGTCGGGAAGAGTCCAGTGACTGAATGAGAGCGGTTGCATGGCCTACAAACATGGCGTAGCAGGTGGCACCCACGATCATGCTGAGTATGGTGAGCCACACATCCGCCAGGCCCACAGGAGGGTACATCCCGTACCCAATACACAGCATGTGACTCATAGCCTTAAACAGGGCATAGGAATACTGCTGGCCCCACGTGTCATTCTGCAGGAGGGAGAGGAGAGAAGGGGAATGGGAGATGAGAAGAAGAGTGAGAGAAGAGAAGGAAAGATGTTCCCAATTGCCTATGTTCCAGGAGGAACATTGGACTTTAGGAACACTGGACATTTGGAACACTGGAACAATGGATGTTTGGAACACTGGACTTATGGAACACTGGATGTTTGGAACACTGGATGTTTGGAACACTGGACTTCTGGAACACTGGATGTTTGGAACACTGGACTTCTGAAACACTGGATGTTTGGAACACTGGATGTTTGGAACACTGGACTTCTGGAACACTGGATGTTTGGAACAGTGATCACCATCTTGATGACCCAGCAGTCAGAAGGGAAGTCCTGTAGCATGTGGACCAGGAACTTGTGTGTGTGTGTGTGTGTGTGTGTGTGTGTGTGTGTGTGTGTGTGTGTGTGTGTGTGTGTGTGTGTGTGTGTGTGTGTGTGTGTGTGTGTGTGTGTGTGTGTGTGTGTGTGTGTGTGTGTGTGTGTGTGTGTGTGTGTGTGTGTGTGTGTGTGTGTGTGTGTGTGTGTGTGTGTGTGTGTGTGTGTGTGTGTGTGTACTCACCACCATCTTGTTCCTGGTGACCCAGCAGTCAGAGGGGAACTCCTGCAGCATGGGAACCAGGAACTGCAGACATCCGTCCCAGTGACACAGCAGCAGCATCATAGCAATCAGATTCACAATCCTCACCATGGCACTGGCTAGGTCATAGGTCATATGGAAAATCTAGGGGATTAGAATTAGTTAAACACGTAATTGTCCTCCATGCAATGTGGATTAACAAACATTAACAGGACCTGCAGCTAGTTAAGTAACTAGACATGTACTGTATTATTTTGCCAGTGTAAACACTACTTAACACTAAACGAATGCACAATTTCAGTTTGACAATTGTGCTGCTGCTGCCTCCAATGTAATTAGCTAGTAGTGAGATTAGTAGTGAGATTAGTAGTGGGTGAGGTAGGAGGTGCAGTAGGTGCTATGTGGCCGTAGTCTGTACTGGTACCCAGTGTATATTTGGCCAAGCTACCTTTACTCATTGTGTATTTATTCCTCGTGTTATTATTTCTCCCTAAAAAAAATACCTCAGCATTGTTGGGAAGGACTTTCACTGTTAGTCGACACATGTTGTTTACCATATGCATGGGACAAATACAATGTGGTTTGATTTGAGTCCCTCTACTCATAGGCCACATCACATTGTTGTTAATCTGCCCACCACAGACCAGCAGATGGACCAGACAGCATAGCAACACTATTATAACGGATATTTATTTTTACGTAATCATCATCTGGGACTATCATCACTATGTACTAATGGTCCTGAGGGGGTGTGGGTGTGTGTGGGGGGGGGGGGATTATATTCTCTTTACAGTGGTAAAAAGTCCCACTGAGAACACTGCTAGCCTATTCTCTGCAGCCAGCAAAGTAAAGTGACAATATGCATGGTTACGTCATATCAACAATGAGTGTGGTGGCTCTTTTCAGTGTGTGTGTGTGTGTCCGTGCGTGTGTGTGTGTACAATGGATCTTAGATCCATGTCTGATGGAGTTAATGGATGGAGTTAGGTGATGGAGTTACAGGATGGAGTTACGGGATGGAGTTACGGGATGGTGTTAGGGGATGGAGTTACGGGATGGAGTTACGGGATGGAGTTACGGGATGGAGTTAGGGGATGGAGTTGCGGGATGGAGTTAGGGGATGGAGTTACGGGATGTAGTTACAGAATGGAGTTACGGGATCGAGTTACGGGATGGAGTTAGGTGATGGAGTTACGGGATGGAGTTACGGGATGGAGTTAGGGGATGGAGTTAGGGGATGGAGTTACGGGATGGAGTTACGGGATGGAGTTAGGGGATGGAGTTAGGGGATGGAGTTACAGGATGGAGTTACGGGATGTAGTTAGGGGATGGAGTTAGGAGATGGAGTTAGGTGATGGAGTTACAGGATGGAGTTACGGGATGGAGTTATGGGATGAAGTTAGGAGATGGAGTTAGGGGATGGAGTTAAGGGATGGAGTTACGGGATGAAGTTAGGAGATGGAGTTAGGGGATGGAGTTACGGGATGGAGTTAGGGGATGGAGTTACGGGATGGAGTTACGGGATGGAGTTAGGGGATGGAGTTACGGGATGTAGTTACGGAATGGAGTTAGGTGATGGAGTTAGGGGATGTAGTTAGGGGATGGAGTTAGGAGATGGAGTTAGGGGATGGCGTTACGGGATGGAGTTACGGGATGTAGTTAGAGGATGGAGTTAGGTGATGGAGTTACAGGATGGAGTTACGGGATGGAGTTACGGGATGGAGTTAGGGGATGGAGTTAGGGGATGGAGTTAGGTGATGGAGTTACAGGATGGAGTTAAGGGATGGAGTTACGGGATGGAGTTAGGTGATGGAGTTAGGGGATGGAGTTAGGGGATGGAGTTACAGGATGGAGTTATGGGATGGTGTTACGGGATGGAGTTAGGTGATGGAGTTACAGGATGGAGTTACGGGATGGAGTTACGGGATGAAGTTAGGAGATGGAGTTAGTGGATGGAGTTAAGGGATGGAGTTAGGGGATGGAGTTACGGGATGGAGTTACGGGATGGAGTTAGGGGATGGAGTTACGGGATGGAGTTACAGGATGGAGTTATGGGATGGAGTTACGGGATGGAGTTAGGTGATGGAGTTAGGTGATGGAGTTACTGGATGGAGTTACGGGATGGAGTTAGGGGATGGAGTTACAGGATGGATTTACGGGATGGAGTTACGGGATGGAGTTAGGGGATGTAGTTAGGGGATGGAGTTAGGAGATGGAGTTACGGGATGGAGTTACGGGATGGAGTTACGGGATGTAGTTAGGGGATGGAGTTACGGGATGGAGTTACGGGATGGAGTTAGGTGATGGAGTTAGGTGATGGAGTTACAGGATGGAGTTACGGGATGGAGTTACGGGATGAAGTTAAGAGATGGAGTTAGGGGATGGAGTTACGGGATGGAGTTAGGGGTAGGAGTTACGGGATGGAGTTAGGGGATGGAGTTACGGGATGGAGTTACGGGATGGAGCTACGGGATGTAGTTACGGAATGGAGTTAGGTGATGGAGTTAGGGGATGGAGTTAAGGAATGTAGTTACGGGATGGAGTTAGGGGATGGAGTTACGGGATGGAGTTACGGGATGTAGTTACGGGATGGAGTTAGGTGATGGAGTTAGGTGATGGAGTTAGGGGATGGAGTTACGGGATGAAGTTAGGAGATGGAGTTATGGGATGAAGTTAGGAGATGGAGTTAGGGGATGGAGTTAAGGGATGGAGTTAGGGGATGGAGTTACGGGATGGAGTTAGGGGATGGAGTTACGGGATGGAGTTAGGGGGTGGAGTTACGGGATGGAGTTACGGGATGGAGTTACGGGATGGAGTTAGGTGATGGAGTTAGGGGATGGAGTTACGGGATGGAGTTACGGGATGGGGTTAGGGGATGGAGTTAGGGGATGGAGTTAAGGAATGGAGTTACGGGATGGAGTTAAGGGATGGAGTTAGGGGATGAAGTTAGGGGATGGAGTTAAGGAATTTAGTTAAGGAATGGAGTTACGGGATGGAGTAAGGTGATGGAGTTAGGGGATGGAGTTAAGGGATGAAGTTAGGGGATGGAGTTAGGGGATGGAGTTACGGGATGGAGTTACGGGATGGAGTTAAGGGATGGAGTTAGGGGATGGAGTTAGGGGATGGAGTTACAGGATGGAGTTAGGGGATGGAGTTACAGGATGGAGTTAGGGGATGGAGTTAGGGGATGGAGTTACGGGATGTAGTTACGGGATGGAGTTAAGGGATGTAGTTAGGTGATGGAGTTAGGGGATGGAGTTAGGGGATGGAGTTAAGGAATGTAGTTAGGTGATGGAGTTAGGGGATGGAGTTAGGTGATGGAGTTAGGGGATGGAGTTACAGGATGGAGTTAAGGAATGTAGTTAGGTGATGGAGTTAGGGGATGGAGTTAGGGGATGGAGTTAGGTGATGGAGTTAGGGGATGGAGTTAGGGGATGGAGTTAGGTGATGGAATTAGGTGATGTAGTTAGGGGATGGAGTTAGATGATGGAGTTAGGGGATGGAGTTAGGGGATGGAGTTAGGTGATGGAGTTAGGGGATGGAGTTAGGGGATGGAGTTAGGTGATGGAGTTAGGGGTTGGAGTTAGGGGATGGAGTTAGGTGATGGAGTTAGGGGATGGAGTTAGGTGATGGAGTTAGGGGATGGAGTTAGGGGATGGAGTTAGGGGATGGAGTTAGGGGATGGAGTTAGGGGATGGAGTTAGGGGTTGGAGTTACGGGATGCTTCGTCAATAACACCTCAATTACTAAAGTCAGCACTTTGTGCAAATGCCACACACAGAGAATCTAAACTATATCAAAATACTTCATATCTGAACCAGTAATTTGTCATATCTGAACCAGTAACGTATATATAATTGAAATTGTAAAGCAGCACATTGAAACTACAGTAGGTCTATGGTTAAGTGGTTACTATGACTGGGGTTCATCATATTAGTTTTTCTCAGTCGCTTTGGTGCATTTCTTAGAACAAAAGTGCAATTCTTGATACTACTTGTACAAATTCCAAATCATCTAGTCACTTGTGCACATCATTAAAGCAATTTCTTATTCCTTTGAACAAATTGTAATTGATAATGTACAAGTGTCAGCTTTTTTCCACATTATCAATTGCTCATGTCATGTTGATCAAAATATAGTAGATGGTTCTCTGTTGAATAGTCTTACCACTCAAAACATCTAGGCATTAGTTCCTTGCATAAGCCATTACATGCTAAATTGTTGAACTATTTGTCATAAACTGTCAAGCATAGTTTTACACATTTCTATTAGACCTTTTGTACAAAAACGTGAATTGATGAATCGTGCAGGTGAAATTGACCCTCACTCATGAAGGAATGTAAAGTGTTAGTTCAACCAACAATCAACCAGTTGTCTAAATTGCTTAAAGTTGCATGTCATGAAGAATCAATTGGAAAGCATATATAGACAGACCACAACACAGAGTTGCAATTTTCCAATAATGGATGGACCAGGAAACGAACAGGGTCAACAGCCAAGAGGAGGAAGAAGAGGAGCAAGGATGTGTGGTGGAAGGCAAAACAGAGGAAGAGGCAGAAGAGACATAGCTGCATATCTGATGACAGAAGGGCCACTATTGTAGACCATGTTGTCAATCATGGCCTTACAATGGCTGTGGCGGGTCGAAGGGTGCAGCCGAATATTGGGAGATCAACCGTGTCCTCAATAGTTCAAACATTTCGAAGAGAGAACAGGTATGTCCACCAATGTACAGTGCACTGTTACTGTATATCAGCAGTATACTGTATACTTCCTACAATGCTTCATATTACAGTAGTCCACTTGTATTTCACAGCATACAGAAATATACTCTATACAGATACATACTGCACCTTACATGCACCCACCTGTATGTTTTACAGTAAAATGTGTGTTCTCATAGTTTTTGTCTCTGTGAAAGTGTGCGATGCATCACTGCATTTTCCCCCACATAGGACTGCAAGATTACCTCAAACCGGTGGCAGAGGACACCTTTTCACACCTCAACAGGAGGAGGCTATTTGCACCATGGTCCGAGTAAACAATGCCATGAGACTCAGGGAAATATAAAGGACCATTATAGAAGACAACGATGTCTTTGAAAACATCCGTACGGTTAGCATCTCAACCATCGACAGGGTGCTGCATAGAAACCAGAGGAGTATGAAACAGCTGTACCGTGTACCATTCCAAAGGAATGAGGACAGAGTTAAGGAGCTACGGTACCAGTATGTACAGGTAAAACATATATCCATGTAACTACTTTACAGCAACATTTTATGTGATACATAGTACAGTAAGCATAAACTGCACACATGTCCATTGCTGTGGAAGGAACATGCAATATATGTACATTTTATGTCACTCTTCTTTACCAAAACAAATTCAACTGTGTTCTGGGATATAGCGTATAATGGAATTGGAATCAAGTGAACCCTCTCACAACTTTGTATACGTGGATGAGGCTGGCTTCAACCTGACCAAATGCAGAAGGCGGGGTCGGAATATCATCGGTCACAGAGCTACTGTGGATTTGCCAGGCCAACGGGGAGGAAATATCACCATGTGTGCTGCTATTTCGGAGCCCATATCCCCCTTATAGGGCCATACAACACCCAGCATCTACTCAACTTTTTAGAGACTCTCTACAGGGCTCTCATCCCTGATGATGAGAGGGGTCTGCTTAGGGAGGATTTGCCAAAGTATGTGGTCATTTGTGATAATGTGAGTTTCCATCGATCAAACATCATAAGGCAATGGTTTGTGACCCAACCGAGGATGCTCATAGAATTCCTCCCACCTTATTCACCATTCCTTAACCCAATTGAGGAGTTATTTTCAGCATTGAGGTGGAAGGTGTACGATCGTCAGCCACACACACAGATGACCCTGCTGGCTGCAATGGATGCAGCATGTGAGGACATCACAGTAGACACCTGCAGAGGATGGATAAGGCATTCCAAAAGATTCTTTCCACGTTTCATTGGAAGGGAAAATATCCGGTGTGATGTGGATGAGAATATGTGGGCCGACAGACAGGAACGTCTGGATGTGTAGAGACAGCACAACAGTGCTGTGGGCAAAGTTGTGCCTTAGGGGTGGTTTCCTGTGTTTCTTTCTAATTGAGTTTTTTTTCCTTTGTGCCCCCTGGGTTGTCCAGTCTCTTTCAATCCATACCCCACATACAGTAATATGTAAATAGTACTGTTGAAATTGATATATGCCATAGAAGTGCAGCCTTGTGCATTTTCAATACAGTAGCTGTCATCCAAACTGTAGCCTAAGTTTACATCAGGTAATACTGTCAAAGTACACAGTTACATTGACAACATGGCTAAACATTTTGACGACCTTGTTCGTGAACAATGACTCAATGACTTATCATTCTGCTGACACTGACATGTTCATTGGCATGAATATTTACTTTTGAGAGATGTACTAAGGATTTTTAGTGACTGACTAGCTTTAGAAACATATCTATTGTATATTGCAGTTTGTACAAATTGTTCTGAGAAATGCACTTATTATTTTGCACAAGTTAGGGATGATGTGAAAAATGCACCAAAGTGACTGAGAAAAACTGTAAACCGTACAGCCTCTACAATGAATCTACAATGAATGAAAGAGCAGATCAATGCCTTCTGTCCAGGGTTGGGTAAATTCTATTTCAATTCAGTCCATTCAATTAGTAAACTTCAATTTGGAATGTCAGTTTACTTCCAGAGTTGACTGAGTTGAAATGGAATTGATCCCAATCCTGCCCTCAAGCCCTACCTCCTGGTACCTCCCAAGCTGTACCTCCTGGTGCCTCCCAAGCTCTACCTCCTGGTGCCTCCCAAGCTCTACCTCCTGGTGCCTCCCAAGCCGTACCTCCGGGTGCCTCCCATGCCCTACCTCCTGGTGCCTCCCAAGCCGTACCTCCTGGTGCCTCCCAAGCCCTACCTCCTGGTGCCTCCCAAGCCCTACCTCCGGGTGCCTCCCAAGCCGTACCTCCTGGTGCCTCCCAAGCTCTACCTCCTGGTGCCTCCCAAGCCCTACCTCCTGGTGCCTCCCAAGCCCTACCTCCGGGTGCCTCCCAAGCCCTACCTCCTGGTGCCTCCCAAGCTGTACCTCCTGGTGCCTCCCAAGCCCTACCTCCTGGTGCCTCCCAAGCCGTACCTCCGGGTGCCTCCCAAGCCCTACCTCATGGTGCCTCCCAAGCCCTACCTCCTGGTGCCTCCCAAGCCCTACCTCCTGGTGCCTCCCAAGCCGTACCTCCTGGTGTCTCCCAAGCCCTACCTCCGGGTGCCTCCCAAGCCCTACCTCCTGGTGCCTCCCAAGCTGTACCTCCTGGTGCCTCCCAAGCCCTACCTCCTGGTGCCTCCCAAGCCGTACCTCCGGGTGCCTCCCAAGCCCTACCTCATGGTGCCTCCCAAGCCCTACCTCCTGGTGCCTCCCAAGCCCTACCTCCTGGTGCCTCCCAAGCCGTACCTCCTGGTGTCTCCCAAGCCCTACCTCCTGGTGCCTCCCAAGCCCTACCTCCTGGTGCCTCCCAAGCCCTACCTCCTCCTACCTCTCATCTCCCTACTCCCTCCTTCCTCCTTACCTCCTATCTCCCTACCCCCACCTACCTCCTTACCTCCCTACATCCTACCTCACTACATCCTACCTCCCTCCCTACCCCTACCCATCCTACCTACTCCAAGTCTCACTCACCTCTTCCCACTGATGTATATATCTGATGAGCCTAGACAGCCGGAGCAACCTCAACAAACTCAAGATCTTGGTAAACCGCACGATTCTCAGCGCCCGGGCCGTCTTGTAGAAGTCTGAGTCAATCCTGGTCTCCACGATGAGGAAGATGTAATCTACTGGTATGGACGAGATGAAGTCCACCATAAACCAGCTCTTCAGATATTTGATCTTGATGGTCTGTGGGTCCAGGATGATCTCTGTGTTGTCCTCCTTGACGATGCCCGTCCGGAAGTTGAGGACCAGGTCGATGAGGAACAAGGTGTCTGATATGACGTTGAAGACGATCCAGGGGGGAGTGTGCTCGTCCTTGAAGAAGGTGATGCCCACAGGTATGATGATGAGGTTCCCCACCATGAGGAACAGCATTATCAGGTCCCAGTAGAACCTAGAGAGAATAAATAGCTTTAAAAGTAGAGCTGAGAGAGAACAGAGAGCTTTAACAGAAGAACCTAGAGAGAATAGAGAGCTTAACAGTAGAACCCAGAGAGAACAGAGAGCTTTAACTGTAGAACCTAGAGAGAATAGAGAGCTTTAACCATAGAACCTAGAGAGAACAGAGAGCTTTAACCATAGAACCTAGAGAGAACAGAGAGCTTTAACCATAGAACCCAAAGAGAACAGAGAGCTTAACAGTAGGACCTAGAGAGAACAGAGAGCTTTAACTGTAGAACCTAGAGGGAACAGAGAGCTTTAACTGTAGAACCTAGAGAGAACAGAGAGTTTTAACCATATAACCTAGAGAGAACAGAGAGCTTTAACAGTAGAACCTAGAGAGAGGAACAGGGAGGAACCACATAGAGTTTAAACCTGGGAGAGAACATGGATGTTGATGAGGTTCCCCACCATGAGAAACAGCATGATAAGATCCCAGTAGAACCCAGAGAGAGCTTTAACAATAGAAGCTGAGAATGCAACAGAGAGGAAACACAGAGATTTTAGAACATAAGAGAAGACAGGGAGAACCCACAGAGATCTTAGAACCTGAGAGAGGACAGGGAGGAACTACAGAGATCTTAGAACCTAAGAGAGGGACAGGGAGGAACTACAGAGATCTTAGAATCTGAGAGAAGAACAGGGAGGAACTACAGAGATCTTAGAATCTGAGAGAGGAACAGGGGGAACTACAGAGATCTTAGAAGCTGAGAGAGGGACGGGGAGGAACTACAGAGATCTTAGAATCTGAGAGAGGAACAGGGAGGAACTACAGAGATCTTAGAATCTGAGAGAGGAACAGGGAGGTACTACAGAGATCTTAGAATCTGAGAGAGAAACAGGGAGGTACTACAGAGATCTTAGAATCTGAGAGAGGAACAGGGAGGTACTACAGAGATCTTAGAATCTGAGAGAGGAACAGGGAGGAACTACAGAGATCTTAGAAGCTGAGAGAGGAACAGGGAGGAACTACAGAGATCTTAGAATCTGAGAGAGGAACAGGGAGGTACTACAGAGATCTTAGAATCTGAGAGAGGAACAGGGAGGTACTACAGAGATCTTAGAATCTGAGAGAGGAACAGGGAGGTACTACAGAGATCTTAGAATCTGAGAGAGGAACAGGAAGGTACTACATAGATCTTAGAACCTGAGAGAGGAACAGGGAGGAACTACAGAGATCTTATAATCTGAGAGAGGAACAGGGAGGAACTACAGAGATCTTAGAAGCTGAGAGAGGAACAGGGAGGAACTACAGAGATCTTAGAATCTGAGAGAGGAGCAGGGAGGTACTACAGAGAACTTAGAATCTGAGAGAGGAACAGGGAGGTACTACAGAGATCTTAGAACCTGAGAGAGGAACAGGGAGGAACTACAGAGATCTTAGAATCTGAGAGAGGAACAGGGAGGAACTACAGAGATCTTAGAAGCTGAGAGAGGAACAGGGAGGAACTACAGAGATCTTACAAGCTGAGAGAGGAACAGGGAGGTACTACAGAGATCTTAGAATCTGAGAGAGGAACAAGAAGGTACTACAGAGATTTTAGAACCTGAGAGAGGAACAGGGAGGAACTACAGAGATCTTAGAATCTGAGAGAGGAACAGGGAGGTACTACAGAGATCTTAGAACCTGAGAGAGGAACAGGGAGGAACTACAGAGATCTTAGAATCTGAGAGAGGAACAGGGAGGAACTACAGAGATCTTAGAATCTGAGAGAGGAACAGGGAGGTACTACAGAGATCTTAGAACCTGAGAGAGGAACAGGGAGGAACTACAGAGATCTTAGAATCTGAGAGAGGAACAAGAAGGTACTACAGAGATTTTAGAACCTGAGAGAGGAACAGGGAGGAACTACAGAGATCTTAGAATCTGAGAGAGGAACAGGGAGGTACTACAGAGATCTTAGAACCTGAGAGAGGAACAGGGAGGAACTACAGAGATATTACAAGCTAAGAGAGTGACAGGGAGGAACTACAGAGATCTTAGAATCTGAGAGAGGAACAGGGAGGAACTACAGAGATCTTAGAATCTGAGAGAGGAACAGGGAGGAACTACAGAGATCTTAGAATCTGAGAGAGGAACAGGGAGGAACTACAGAGATCTTAGAATCTGAGAGAGGAACAGGGAGGAACTACAGAGATCTTAGAAGCTGAGAGAGGAACAGGGAGGTACTACAGAGATCTTAGAAGCTGAGAGAGGAACAGGGAGGTACTACAGAGATCTTAGAAGCTGAGAGAGGAACAGGGAGGTACTACAGAGATCTTAGAATCTGAGAGAGGAACAGGATAGAACATAATGAATCAGAGAGAGAGTATAGAACAAACTCTACATGCCAACAAAATGTATGTTGTCAAAATGGGTAAATGTACTACTATGCTATTATTCTATTATTTTGTTGGATCATGTTGTACCCCAAAATTAGTTGGTGTTAGAGCTGCTAAGCTCATTAGAATGCATAAGAACACCTCTCCTTTAAAATGTACGTATTCTGGTTGGAACATGTGTAACCCAAAGGGAGTTGTCCAAAACACAGAGGTGTGTGTGTATTTGTGTGGCATGTGTTTATGAGGCTGTGTGCAAGATGAGTGTTTGTTGTGTATTCCAGTCCAATCTTGTGTTTTAATTACAGTAACCTGAGATTGATACACTCTCAGCCCAATATGGATCAGAGACAGAGCGAGAGAGACAGATTGAGAGAGAGAGACAAATTGAGAGAGAGAGAGAGAGCGAGACAGACAGACAGACAGACAGACAGACAGACAGACAGACAGACAGACAGACAGACAGACAGACAGACAGACAGACAGACAGACAGACAGACAGACAGACAGACAGACAGACAGACAGACAGACAGACAGACAGACAGAGATAGAGATAGAGATAGAGATAGAGATAGAGATAGAGAGACAGACAGACAGAGAGACAGAGAGAGAGAGACAGAGAGAGAGACAGAGCCAGAGACAGAGAGAGAGACAGAGAGAGAGACAGAGAGACAGGGAGAGACAGAGAGACAGGGAGAGACAGACAGAGAGAGACAGAGCCAGAGTCAGAGAGAGAGACGGAGAGACAGGGAGAGACAGACAGAGAGAGAGAGACAGATAGAGAGAGAGACAGAGCCAGAGCCAGAGCGACAGGGAGAGACAGACAGAGAGAGAGAGAAAGAAAGACAGAGAGAGGGGTGCATGGTCAGCATTCTGAACCTGTGCTATGAGGATGCATGCATTAGCCAAGTTCAGCTTCCACCTCCCTATCGGTTTACCACAGTGTAAGAACAGAATATATCTTCTAAATGTGATCTCACTTTCAAATGCTGATGATCACCGGTCATGAAAATATGATTCATTCATTAGTTCATACATTTTATAAAAAGTTATTTTAATAACCGATGGGGTTAAAATAAACTAAGCTTTAATAGCTGTGATTGGAGATTCAGTTCTACTGAAGTGGACAGCATTGGAATCAGAAATCCAAAATTCAGCACCACATTACAGTGGACAGCGACCATCAGACTCGCTGTACCAGACGGTCGTGGTGCTGAACTTCAGAATGCAGATGACGTCGCTGTCCACTCCAATGGTGCTGAATCCCTGAAGATAAATCGTAACTATAACAACCTGGGATAAACACAGGAATCCCTAACCAAGACTCCCACAAAATATATGCTAATCAATGCAAGACCGTATACTGTATAATAGGTAGTAAATCTGCAAATAATTGAAATAGACTTCTCTACACCAAACATCTTTTTACAGTCACCACCAGCAGTCTCTAATCAGACTTGTGCATCTCTTACAAATGAGGTTCCCCATGTGAGCAGTTCACCCTGCACTATCAGATCAAATATAAATAGCACCGTCATGTCTACCTCTGATACGTCTCCAAGCAAAGCGCAACAAAAACAAATAGCCCACATTAGCCTAAGAAACAAGGTTCATGAAAGCCAGATAGCCCACATTAGCCTAAGAAACAAGGTTCATGAAAGCCAGATAGCCCACATTAGCCTAAGAAACAAGGTTCATGAAAGCCAGATAGCCCACATTAGCCTAAGAAACAAGGTTCATGAAAGACAGATAGCCCACATTAGCCTAAGAAACAAGGTTCATGAAAGCCAGATAGCCCACATTAGCCTAAGAAACAAGGTTCATGAAAGCCAGATAGCCCACATTAGCCTAAGAAACAAGGTTCATGAAAGCAAGTGGTGGAAAAAGTACCTAATTATCATACTTGAGTAAAGATACCGTGAGAGAAAATGACTCAATAATATATGCCATTTAGCAGACGCTTTTATCCAAAGCGACTTACAGTCATGTGTGCATACATTCTACGTATGGGTGGTCCCGGGGATCGAACCCACTACCCTGGCGTTACAAGCGCCATGCTCTACCAACTGAGCTACACAGGACCACCAAGTAAAAGTAAAAGTCACCCAGTAAAATACTACTCGAGTAAAAGTCTAAAAGTATTTGGTTTTAAATATACTTAAGTATCAAAAGTAAATGTACTTTCTAAAATATACTTACGTATCAAAATAAAAGTATAAATAATTTCACGTTCCTTATATTAAGCAAACCAGACAGCACGGTTTTCGGATAGACATTTACGGACAGACGGGGGAACACCCCAACACTCAGACATCATTACATATAATCAGGGGCACCAACACTCAGACATCATTTACAAACAAAGCCTGTGTGTTTAGTGAGTCTGCCAGATCAGAGGCAGTAGAGATGATCAGGGATGTTCTCTGTTTAGTGACTCCACCAGATCAGAGGCAGTAGAGATGACCAGGGATGTTCTCTGTTTAGAGAGTCTGCCAGATCAGAGGCAGTAGAGATGACCAGGGATGTTCTCTGTTTAGTGAGTCTGCCAGATCAGAGGGAGTAGAGATGACCAGGGATGTTCTCTGTTTAGTGAGTCCGCCAGATCAGAGGCAGTAGAGATGACCAGGGATGTTCTCTGTTTAGGGAGTCTGCCAGATCAGAGGCAGTAGAGATGACCAGGGATGTTCTCTGTTTAGAGAGTCTGCCAGATCAGAGGGAGTAGAGATGACCAGGGATGTTCTCTGTTTAGTGAGTCTGCCAGATCAGAGGGAGTAGAGATGACCAGGGATGTTCTCTGTTTAGGGAGTCTGCCAGATCAGAGGCAGTAGAGATGACCAGGGATGTTCTCTGTTTAGGGAGTCTGCCAGATCAGAGGCAGTAGAGATGACCAGGGATGTTCTCTGTTTAGTGAGTCTGCCAGATCAGAGGGAGTAGAGATGATCTCTTGATTATACCTTTATTTAACTAGGCAAGTCAGTTAAGAACAAATTCTTCTTTTCAATGATGGCCTGGGAACAGTGGGTTAACTGCCTTGTTCAGGAGCAGAATGACATATTTTTACCTTGTCAGCTCGGGGATTCGATCTTGCAACTTTTCGGTTACTAGTCCAACGCTCTAACCACTAGGCTACCTGCCTCCCCATATGTGCGTGAATCGGAAGATTTTCCTGTCCTGCTACGCATTCAAAATGTACTATGGCTACAGGTTCACCTACCTCACCTAAAGCCCATTCTGGTGGTAAGCTGCTATAGACCACCAAGTGCTAACAGTCAGTATCATGTGTGAAATGCTTGATAATGTATGTGATATCAACAGAGAGGTATATATTTTCTGGGTGACTTAAATATTGACTGGCTTTCTTCAAGCTGCCCACTCAGGAAAAAGCTTCAAACTGTAACCAATATGCCTGTAACCTGGATCAGGTTGTCAGTCAACCTACCAGGGTATTTACAAACAGCACAGGAATGAAATCATCCGCATGTATTGATCACATCTACACTAATGCTACAGAAATCTGCTCTAAAGCAGCATCCACATGCATCAGATGTCGTGATCATAATATAATAGCCATATCTAAGAAAGGCTGGTCCTAATATAGTGTATGAGGTCATCACAATAGGTTTTGTAGTGATTCCTGTGTTGTTGATGTAAAGAATATTTGTTGGTCTGTGGTGAGTAATGAGGAGCAACCAGACGCTGCACTTGACACATTTATGAAATTGCTTATTCCAGTTACTAATAAGCATGCACCCATTAAGAAAATGACTATAAATACTGTTAAATCCCTGTGGATTGATGCACACAGCTGACTGTCCTAATTGAGAAATTATGTGACTAAACTAAACAAAAAGAAGAAACTGTACTATGAAACTAAGATAAATTATATAAAGAATGATAGTGAAAAGCTTTTGGAGCACCTGAAATGACATCATGGACAAAAAGGCAAACTCAGCTCCATCCTTCATTGAATCAGATGGCTCATTCAACACAAAACCCACTGATATTGCCAAACTACTTTAATATATTAAATCTGAACCTACACATCCATTCATAAATTACCAAATTATGAAAAAAAAGCATTGAATTTGTCACACTGACATTTAATATCTCTGTTTTCTTTATATTTTGGTTAGGTCAGGGTGTGACGAGGGTGGGTCTGCTAGTTTTTGTATTGTCTAGGGTTTTTGTATGTCTAGGGGTTTTGTAGGTCTCGGTATTTATATGTCTATGGTATTTATATGCCTTTTCCCCGCACTCGCCCTGAGGTGCGTACCACCAGTGCCACGCACCAGGCCTCCAGTGCGCCTCCAGAGTCCAGTACGTCATCTGCCTCCTCCTCGCACTCGCCCTGAGGTGCGTGTCTTCAGCCCGGTACCACTAGTGCCGGCACCACGCACCAGGTATCCAGTGTGTCTCCGCAGTCCAGAGCTTCCAGCGACAGTACCCAGTCCAGAGCTTCCGGCAACAGTACCCAGTCCAGAGCTTCCGGCGACAGTACCCAGTCCAGAGCTTCCGGCGACAGTACCCAGTCCAGAGCTTCCGGCGACAGTACCCAGTCCAGAGCTTCCGGCAACAGTACCCAGTCCAGAGCTTCCGGTGACAGTCCCCAGTCCAGAGCTTCCGGCAACAGTACCCAGTCCAGAGCTTCCGGCGACAGTCCCCAGTCCAGAGCTTCCGGCAACAGTACCCAGTCCAGAGCTTCCGGTGACAGTCCCCAGTCCAGAGCTTCCGGCAACAGTACCCAGTCCAGAGCTTCTGGCGACAGTACCCAGTCCAGAGCTTCCGGCGACAGTCCCCAGTCCAGAGCTTCCGGCGACAGTACCCAGTCCAGAGCTTCCGGCGACAGTACCCAGTCCAGAGCTTCCGGCGACAGTTCCCAGTCCAGAGTTCCCGGCGACAGTACCCAGTCCAGAGTTTCCGGCGACAGTACCCAGTCCAGAGCTTCCGGCAACAGTACCCAGTCCAGAGCTTCCGGCGACAGTTCCCAGTCCAGAGCTTCCGGCGACGTTTCACAGTCCAGAGCTTCCGGCGACAGTTCCCAGTCCAGAGCTTCCGGCGACGTTTCACAGTCCGGAACCTCCAACGATGGGCCACAGTCCGGAACATTCAACGACGGTCCCCAGTCCAGGGTCTCCGGCGAAGGTCACCAGTCCGGGATCTCCGGCGAAGGTCCCAGTCCAGGGTCTCCGGGCGAAGGTCCGGGGTCTCCGGCGAAGGTCCCCAGTCCGGGGTCTCCAGCGATGATCCACAGTCCAGGGCCTCTGGCGATGATCCACGGTCCGGTTTTACAAAGGCGGAGGGATCAGAGTAAGGAGGGGTGGCTGCATCCAGAACCTGAGCCGCCACCAAGGGTAGATGCCCACCCGGACCCTCCCCTATAGGTTCAGGTTTGCAGCCGGGAGTCCGCACCTTTGGGGGGGGGGGGGGTACTGTCACGCTCTGACCTTTATATCTCTGTTTTCCTTATATTTTGGTTAGGTCAGGGTGTGACGAGGGTGGGAATGCTCGTTTTTGTTTTGTCTAGGGTTTTTGTATGTCTAGGGTTTTTGTATGTCTAGGGGTTTTGTAGGTTTAGGTATTTATATGTCTATGGTGGCCTGATATGGTTCCCAATCAGAGGCAGCTGTTTATCATTGACTCTGATTGGGGATTATATTTAGGCGGCCATTTTCCCTTTTGTGTTTGTGGGTTCTTGTTGTATGTTTAGTTGCCTGTCTGCACTACTCATATTAGCTTCACGGTTTGTTTTGTTATTTTGTTCGTTTGTTCAGTGTTCGTTCTTATAATAAAGAAGAATGTACGCTTACCACTCTGCGCCTTGGTCCGATCATTATGACGAACGTGACAGAATTCCATAAAGTGAGTGTGGAAGAGGTGAATAAATTATTGTCTATCAACAATGACAAGCCTCCTGGGTCTGACAACTTGGATGGAGAATTACTGAGGATGATAGCGGACAATATTACCACTCCTATTTGCCATCCCTTCAATCTAAGTCTACAGGAAAGTGTGTGCCCTCAGGCCTGGACGGAAGTCATTCTGCTATCTAAGAATAATAAAGCACTATTCAACATTCTTTACAAGGAACTCTATTCTTGACTTGGTTTAACAGTCGACCAATCAGCCAACCCTTAGTAAACTTATGGGAAAACTGACATGATACAATGCTATTTGACAGTAAACAAATGAACAAATGACTTTCTGCACGCTTATAGGGCACTGAAAATATACACCACTTACACAAAAGACTGATGGTTATGGCTGAAATAAATGGATAATTAGAAGCTTGTGGGAGCTCTTATGTTAGAACTACATAGAGACATGACGACATGGAACTCTATTCCACATCGGGTAACTGATGCGATTTTTAAAAAAGGATAAAAATACACCTTATGGAACAGCAGGGACCGTGAAGAAAGACACACTCTACACACACGTACATTGTAATATTGTTGTATTTTACATTTTTTATTGTAGATATGGAGTGGTGTCATTATGTATGATCCCTTAATGTGTTTGGAACCCAAGGAAGAGTAGCTGCTGCCTTGGCAACAGGAACTAAAGGGGATCCATAATAAACCCCAGGAAAAGTAGCTGCTGCCTTGGCAACAGGAACTAAAGGGGATCCATAATAAACCCCAGGAAAAGTAGCTGCTGCCTTGGCAACAGGAACTAAAGGGGATCCATAATAAACCCCAGGAAAAGTAGCTGCTGCCTTGGCAACAGGAACTAATGGGGATCCATAATAAACCCCAGGAAAAGTAGCTGCTGCCTTGGCAACAGGAACTAAAGGGGATCCATAATAAACCCCAGGAAAAGTAGCTGCTGCCTTGGCAACAGGAACTAAAGGGGATCCATAATAAACCCCAGGAAAAGTAGCTGCTGCCTTGGCAACAGGAACTAAAGGGGATCCATAATAAACCCCAGGAAAAGTAGCTGCTGCCTTGGCAACAGGAACTAATGGGGATCCATAATAAACCCCCAGGAAAAGTAGCTGCTGCCTTGGCAACAGGAACTAAAGGGGATCCATAATAAACCCCAGGAAAAGTAGCTGCTGCCTTGGCAACAGGAACTAATGGGGATCCATAATAAACCCCAGGAAAGTAGCTGCTGCCTTGGCAACAGGAACTAAGGGGGATCCATAATAAACCCCAGGAAAAGTAGCTGCTGCCTTGGCAACAGGAACTAATGGGGATCCATAATAAACCCCAGGAAAGTAGCTGCTGCCTTGGCAACAGGAACTAAAGGGGATCCATAATAAACCCCAGGAAAAGTAGCTGCTGCCTTGGCAACAGGAACTAATGTGGATCCATAATAAACCCCAGGAAAGTAGCTGCTGCCTTGGCAACAGGAACTAAAGGGGATCCATAATAAACCCCAGGAAAAGTAGCTGCTGCCTTGGCAACAGGAACTAATGGGGATCCATAATAAACCCCAGGAAAGTAGCTGCTGCCTTGGCAACAGGAACTAAAGGGGATCCATAATAAACCCCAGGAAGAGTAGCTGCTGCCTTGGCAACAGGAACTAAAGGGGATCCATAATAAACCCCAGGAAGAGTAGCTGCTGCCTTGGCAACAGGAACTAATGGGGATCCATAATAAACCCCAGGAAGAGTAGCTGCTGCCTTGGCAACAGGAACTAATGGGGATCCATAATAAACCCCAGGAAGAGTAGCTGCTGCCTTGGCAACAGGACTAATGGGGATCCATAATAAACCCCAGGAAGAGTAGCTGCTGCCTTGGCAACAGGAACTAATGGGGATCCATAATAAACCCCAGGAAAAGTAGCTGCTGCCTTGGCAACAGGACTAATGGGGATCCATAATAAACCCCAGGAAGAGTAGCTGCTGCCTTGGTAACAGGAACTAATGGGGATACATAATAAACCCCAGGAAGAGTAGCTGCTGCCTTGGCAACAGGACTAATGGGGATCCATAATAAACCCCAGGAAGAGTAGCTGCTGCCTTGGCAACAGGAACTAATGGGGATCCATAATAAACCCCAGGAAGAGTAGCTGCTGCCTTGGCAACAGGAACTAATGGGGATCCATAATAAACCCCAGGAAGAGTAGCTGCTGCCTTGGCAACAGGACTAATGGGGATCCATAATAAACCCCAGGAAGAGTAGCTGCTGCCTTGGCAACAGGAACTAATGGGGATCCATAATAAACCCCAGGAAAAGTAGCTGCTGCCTTGGCAACAGGACTAATGGGGATCCATAATAAACCCCAGGAAGAGTAGCTGCTGCCTTGGTAACAGGAACTAATGGGGATACATAATAAACCCCAGGAAGAGTAGCTGCTGCCTTGGCAACAGGACTAATGGGGATCCATAATAAACCCCAGGAAGAGTAGCTGCTGCCTTGGCAACAGGAACTAATGGGGATCCATAATAAACCCCAGGAAGAGTAGCTGCTGCCTTGGCAACAGGACTAATGGGGATCCATAATAAACCCCAGGAAGAGTAGCTGCTGCCTTCGCAAGAGGACTAATGGGGATCCATAATAAACCCCAGGAAGAGTAGCTGCTGCCTTGGCAACAGGACTAATGGGGATCCATAATAAACCCCAGGAAGAGTAGCTGCTGCCTTGGCAACAATAGTAAATACAATACAAATACAGTAAATAAACACATAGTGGTAGAGAAGAAGACAGATCCACTGGGTACAGAACCACTGAGGAGAATTCCAGTCCATTCATTCTATAGTAATACATTGACACAGGACCACAGACAGTGGCTTGCGAAAGTATTCACCCCCCTTGGAATTTTTTCTATTTGGTTGCCTTACAACCTGGAAGTAAAATAGATTTGTTTTTTGGGGGGGTTGTGTCTTTTGATTTACACAACATGCCTACCACTTTGAAGATGCATAAATATTTTTTATCGTGAAACAAACAACAACAAAAATATAACTATTCACCCCCCAAAAAAAAAAGTATTTGTAGAGCCAGCAATTACAGCTGCAAGTCTCTTGTGGTATGTCTCTATAAGCTTGGCACATCTAGCCACTGGGATTTGTTCCCAGTCTTCAGGGAAAAATTGCTCCAGATCCTTCAAGTTGGATCGGTTTCTGCTGGTGTACAGCAATCTTTAAGTCATACACCAGATTCTCAATTGGTTTGAGGTCTGGGCTTTGACTAGGCCATTCCAAGACATTTAAATGTTCCCCTTAAATCACTCAAGTGTTGCTTTGGCAGTAGGCTTGGGGTCATTGTCCTGTTGGAAGGTGGAATCCCCGTCCCAGTCTCAAATCTCTGGAAGACTGAAACAGGTTTCCCTCAAGAATTTCCCTGTATTTAGCGCCATCCATCATTTCTTCAATTCTGACCAGTTTCCCACTCCCTGCCGATGAAAAACATCCCCACAGCATGATGGTGTTCTCAGGGTGTTCTCGGGGTGATGAGAGGGGTTTGGCTAGCGCCAGACATAACGTTTTCCTTGATGGCCAAAAAGCTAAATTTTAGTCTCATCTGAACAGAGTACCTTCTTCCATATGTTTGGGGAATCTCCCACATGCCTTTTGGCGAACACCAAACGTGTTTGTTTTTTCTTTAAGCAATGGCTTTTTTTCTGGCCACTCATCCGTAAAGCCCAGCTCTGTGGAGTGTATGGTTTAAAATGTTCCTATGGACAGATACTCCAATCTCCACTGTGGAGTTTTGCAGCTCCTTCAGGGTTATCTTTGGTCTCTTTGTTTCCTCTCTGATTAATGCCCTCCTTGTCTGGTCTGTGAGTTTTGGTGGGCGGCCCTCTCTTGGCAGTTTTGTTGTGGTGCCATATTCTTTCCATTTTTTAATAATGTATTTAATGTTGCTCCGTGGGATGTTCAAAGTTTCACATATATTTTTTAACCCAACCCTGATCTGCACTTCTCCACAACTTTGTCCCTGACCTGTTTGGAGAGCTTCTTGGTCTTCATGGCTCCGCTTGCTTGGTGGTGCCCCTTGCTGAGTGGTGTTGCAGACCCTGGGGCCTTTCAGAACAGGTGTATATATACTGAGATCATGTGACAGATCAGACACTTAGATTGCACACAGGTGGACTTTATTTAAATAATTATGTGATTTCTGAAGGTAAACTATAGTATAGTTCAAATCTACTGTAGTCACTGACATGAGAAGAGAATAGAACCGCTCACCTAAAATAACAACACTTTGATGACAGGGTAGGGAGGTGAAGGGAGGGGTAGGGAGGGGAAGGGAGGGGAATGGAGGGGGATGGAGGTGTAGGGAGGGGAAAGGAGGGGTTGGGAGGGGAAGGGAGGGGGAGGGAGGGGAAAGGGGGGGGAGGGAGGTGTAGGGAGGGGAAAGGAGGGGGGTAGGGAGGGGAAGGGGGGGAATGGAGGGGGAGGGAGGTGTAGGGAGGGGAAGGGAGGGGTAGGGAGGGGAAGGGAGGGGTAGGGAGGGGAAGGGAGGGGAAGGGAGGGGAAGGGAGGGGTAGGGTTAGGGGAAGGGAGTGGAAGGGAGGGGTAGGGTTAGGGGAAGGGAGTGGAAGGGAGGGGTAGGGAGGGGAAGGGAGGGGTAGGGAGGGGAAGCGAGGGGTAGGGAGGGGAAGGGAGGGGTAGGGTTAGGGGAAGGGAGGGGAAGGGAGGGGTAGGGAGGGAAGGGAGGGGTAGGGTTAGGGGAAGGAAGGGGAAGGGAGGGGAAGCGAGGGGTAGGGAGGGGAAGGGAGGGGTAGGGAGGGGTAGGGTTAGGGGAAGGGAGGGAAGGGAGGGGAAGGGAGGGGTAGGGAGGGGAAGGGAGGGGTAGGGTTAGGGGAAGGGAGGGGAAGGGAGGGGAAGCGAGGGGTAGGGAGGGGAAGGGAGGGGAAGGGAGGGGTAGGGAGGGGTAGGGAGGGGAACATTTGTTACTATCATCTCTCTGTTGTTTCCCTGCTAAACAAGCATTTGCATTCCACTAGCTAACTGTTCATCTGCCATCCCTCTCTCTCTCTCTCTCTCTCTCTCTCTCTCTTTCTCTCCATCTCTCTATCTTCCTCTCCATCCATCCATCCATCCTCTCTCTCTCTCTCTCTCTCTCTCTCTCTCTCTCTCTCTCTCTCTCTCTCTCTCTCTCTCTCTCTCTCCATCCCTCTCTCTCTCTCCATCCCTCTCTCTCTCCATCCCTCTCTCTCTCTATCCCACTCTCTCTCTATCCCACTCTCTCTCCATCCCTCTCTCTCTCTCCATCCCTCTCTCTCTATCTCTCTCTCCATCCCACTCTCTCTCCACCCCCCCCTCTCTCTCTTCCCACTCTCTCTCTCTCCATCCATCCCTCTCTCTCTCCATCCCACTCTCTCTCTCATCCCATTCTCTCTCCATTCTCCTCTCTCTTTCCATCCCTCTCTCTCTCCATCCCTCTCTCTCTCTTTATCCTTCTCTCTCTCTCATTCCATTCTCTCTCCATTCTCCTCTCTCTCTCCATCCCACTCTTCCTCTCCATCTCACTCTCTCCACCCCCCTCTCTATCATCCCACTCTCTCTCTCCATCCATCCCTCTCTCTCTCCATCCCTCTCTCTCTATCTCTCTCCATCCCACTCTCTCTCTATCCCCCCCTCTCTCTCATCCCACTCTCTCTCTCCATTCATCCCTCTCTCTCTCCATCCCACTCTCTCTCTCATCCCATTCTCTCTCCATTCTCCTCTATCTCTCCATCCCACTCTCTCTCCATCCATCTCTCTCTCTCCATTCTCCTCTCTCTCTCCATCCCATTCTCTCTCTCCATCCCTCTCTCTCTCTCTCTCCATCCCACACTCTCTCGCCATCCTACTTTCTCTCTCCATCCCTCTCTCTCTCCATCCTACTTTCTCTCTCCATCCCTCTCTCTCTCTCCAACCCATTCTCTCTCTCATCCCACTCTCTCTCTCCACCCCATTCTCTCTCTCCATCCCACTCTCTCTCCATCCCATTCTCTCTCTCTCCATCCCCCTCTCTCTCTCTCCATCCCTCTCTCTCTCTCCATCCCACTCTCTCTCCATCCCATTCTCTCTCTCTATCACTCTCTCTCTCCATCCCATTCTCTCTCTCCATTCCATTCTCTCTCTCCGTCCCTCTCTCTCTCTCTCTCTCCCTCTCTCTCCATCCCACACTCTCTCGCCATCCTACTTTCTCTCTCCATCCCATTCTCTCTCTCCATCCCTCTCTCTCTCCATCCTACTTTCTCTCTCCATCCCTCTCTCTCTCTCCATCCCATTCTCTCTCTCCATCCCCCTCTCTCTCTCCATCCAACTCTCTCTCTCCAACCCATTCTCTCTCTCCATCCTACTCTCTCTCTCCATCCTACTCTCTCTCCATCCTACTCTCTCCACCCCATTATCTCTCTCCATCTCTCTCTCTCCATCCCACTCTCTCTCTCCACCCCATTCTCTCTCTCCATCCCACTCTCTCTCCATCCCATTCTCTCTCTCTCCATCCCCCTCTCTCTCTCTCCATCCCTCTCTCTCTCTCCATCCCACTCTCTCTCCATCCCATTCTCTCTCTCTATCACTCTCTCTCTCCAACACATTCTCTCTCTCCATCCCATTCTCTCTCTCCATTCCATTCTCTCTCTCCATCCCTCTCTCTCTCTCTCTCTCTCCATCCCACACTCTCTCGCCATCCCTCTCTCTCTCTCCATCCCATTCTCTCTCTCCATCCCCCTCTCTCTCTCCATCCCACTCTCTCTCTCCAACCCATTCTCTCTCTCCATCCTACTCTCTCTCTCCATCCTACTCTCTCCACCCCATTCTCTCTCTCCATCTCTCTCTCTCCATCCCACTCTCTCTCGCCATCCCTCTCTCTCTCCATCCTATTCTCTCTCTCCATCCCTCTCTCTCTCTCTCCATCCCACTCTCTCTCCATCCCATTCTCTCTCTCTATCACTCTCTCTCCCCATCCTATTCTCTCTCTCCATCCCATTCTCTCTCTCTATCACTCTCCCTCTCCAACCCATTCTCTCTCTCATCCCACTCTCTCTCTCCACCCCATTCTCTCTTTCCATCCCACTCTCTCTCCATCCCATTCTCTTTCTCTCCATCCCCCTCTCTCTCTCTCCATCCCTCTCGCTCTCTCCATCCCACTCTCTCTCCATCCCATTCTCTCTCTCTATCACTCTCTCTCTCCATCCCTCTCTCTCTCTCCATCCTACTTTCATTCTCATCCTGCTCTCTCTCCACCCCTCTCTCTCACTATCCCTCTCTTTCTCTCTCCATTCCACACTCTCTCTCCATCCTACTCTCTCTCTCATTCTACTGAGAGAATGGGTTGGAGAGAGAGAGTAGGATGAGAGAGAGTGTGGGATGGAAAGAGAGGGAGGGATGGAGAGAGTGGGATGGAGAGAGAATGGGTTGGAGAGAGAGAGTCCGGTACGTCCTGTGTCTCCTCCTCGCACTCGCCCTGAAGAGCGTGTCACCAGTCCGGTGCCACCTGTACCGGCTCCACGCATCAGGCCTCCAGTGCCCCTCCCCAGTCCGGTCCGTCCTGTGTCTCCTCCTCGCACTCGCACTGAAGTGCGTGTCACCAGTCCGGTGCCACCTGTACCGGCTCCACTCACAAGGCCTCCAGTGCACATTCACAGTCCAGAGCTTCCGGCGACGGTCCATGGTCCACGGTGCAGAACCTCCTGCAACGGAACCTCCTGCGACGGTCCATGGTGCGGAACCTCCTGCGACGGTCCATGATGCGGAACCTCCTGCGACGGTCCACGGTG
>NC_060178.1:9399739-9439739 GCF_021184085.1 Oncorhynchus gorbuscha | reverse complement strand
CCCAGTCAGATGGTCTGGTTCTGCTGTCTATCTGTGTGGATTGACCCAGCCAGATGTTCTGGTTCTACAATTAATCTGTGTGGATTGATCCAGCCAGATGGTCTGGTTCTGCTGTCTATCTGTGTGGATTGACCCAGCCAGATGTTCTGGTTCTACAATGAATCTGTGTGGATTGACCCAGCCAGATGGTCTGGTTCTCTGTCTATCTGTGTGGATTGACCCAGTCAGATGGTCTGGTTCTGCTGTCTATCTGTGTGGATTGACCCAGCCAGATGTTCTGGTTCTACAATTCATCTGTGTGGATTGACCCAGCCAGATGGTCTGGTTCTGCTGTCTATCTGTGTGGATTGACCCAGCCAGATGGTCTGGTTCTGCTGTCTATCTGTGTGGTTTGACCCAGCCAGAGGGTCTGGTTCTGCTGTCTATCTGTGTGGATTGACCCAGCCAGATGTTCTGGTTCTACAATTAATCTGTGTGGATTGATCCAGCCAGATGGTCTGGTTCTGCTGTCTATCTGTGTGGATTGACCCAGTCAGATGGTCTGGTTCTGCTGTCTATCTGTGTGGATTGACCCAGCCAGATGTTCTGGTTCTACAATTCATCTGTGTGGATTGACCCAGCCAGATGGTCTGGTTCTGCTGTCTATCTGTGTGGATTGACCCAGCCAGATGGTCTGGTTCTGCTGTCTATCTGTGTGGTTTGACCCAGCCAGAGGGTCTGGTTCTGCTGTCTATCTGTGTGGATTGACCCAGCCAGATGATCTGGTTCTGCTGTTTATCTGTGTGGATTGACCCAGCCAGATGGTCTGGTTCTGCTGTTTATCTGTGTGGTTTGACCCAGCCAGAGGGTCTGGTTCTGCTGTTTATCTGTGTGGATTGACCTAGCCAGATGGTCTGGTTCTGCTGTTTATCTGTGTGGATTGACCTAGCCAGATGGTCTGGTTCTGCTGTTTATCTGTGTGGATTGACCCAGCCAGATGGTCTGGTTCTGCTGTCTATCTGTGTGGATTGACCCAGCCAGATGGTCTGGTTCAACTGTTTATCTGTGTGGATTGACCTAGCCAGATGGTCTGGTTCAACTGTTTATCTGTGTGGATTGACCCAGCCAGATGGTCTGGTTCTGCTGTTTATCTGTGTGGTTTGACCCAGCCAGAGGGTCTGGTTCTGCTGTTTATCTGTGTCGATTGACCTAGCCAGATGGTCTGGTTCTGCTGTTTATCTGTGTGGATTGACCTAGCCAGATGGTCTGGTTCTGCTGTTTATCTGTGTGGATTGACCCAGCCAGATGGTCTGGTTCTGCTGTCTATCTGTGTGGATTGACCCAGCCAGATGGTCTGGTTCAACTGTTTATCTGTGTGGATTGACCCAGCCAGATGGTCTGGTTCAACTGTTTATCTGTGTGGATTGACCCAGCCAGATGGTCTGGTTCAACTGTTTATCTGTGTGGATTGACCCAGCCAGAAGTGTGTGGAAGGTTCTTGCCATAAATCAATCAGTTAGCCCAGATATGCACAAATGAAACTGAGACTGAGACCTAAATCTTTGCCTTGGAACACAGTGGAAATTATCAATAATTTTTTTCTCCCTCAAATTGAAAAGGATAATCATATAAGAAACAAAGTAGGTCCACAATACCAGTATTTCAAATAGTTTTTAGATGATTGTCACTCACAGTTATTTACAAAAGCAACTTCCGCACTAGCTACATCATCATGATGTCACTAACTACCCTCCCATCCTGAGACAGCAGTGGTAAGGTTTTACTCTAACCTCCTAACTACCCTCCCATCCTGAGACAGCAGTGGTAAGGTTTTACTCTAACCTCCTAACTACCCTAACTACCCTCCCATCCTGAGACAGCAGTGGTAAGGTTTTACTTGAACCTCCTAACTACCCTAACTACCCTCCCATCCTGAGACAGCAGTGGTAAGGTTTTACTCTAACCTCCTAACTACCCTAACTACCCTCCCATCCTGAGACAGCAGTGGTAAGGTTTTACTCTAACCTCCTAACTACCCTCCCATCCTGAGACAGCAGTGGTGAGGTTTTACTTGAACCTCCTAACTACCCTCCCATCCTGAGACAGCAGTGGTGAGGTTTTACTTGAACCTCCTAACTACCCTCCCATCCTGAGACAGTAGTGGTGAGGTTTTACTTGAACCTCCTAACTACCCTCCCATCCTGAGACAGTAGTGGTGAGGTTTTACTTGAACCTCCTAACTACCCTCCCATCCTGAGACAGCAGTGGTGAGGTTTTACTCTACCCTCCTAACTACCCTAACTACCCTCCCATCCTGAGACAGCAGTGGTGAGGTTTTACTCTAACCTCCTAACTACCCTCCCATCCTGAGACAGCAGTGGTGAGGTTTTACTCTAACCTCCTAACTACCCTAACTACCCTCCCATCCTGAGACAGCAGTGGTAAGGTTTTACTCTAACCCCCTAACTACCCTAACTACCCTCCCATCCTGAGACAGCAGTGGTAAGGTTTTACTCTAACCTCCTAACTACCCTAACTACCCTCCCATCCTGAGACAGCAGTGGTGAGGTTTTACTCTAACCTCCTAACTACCCTAACTACCCTCCCATCCTGAGACAGCAGTGGTGAGGTTTTACTCTAACCTCCTAACTACCCTAACTACCCTCCCATCCTGAGACAGCAGTGGTAAGGTTTTACTCTAACCCCCTAACTACCCTCCCATCCTGAGACAGTAGTGGTGAGGTTTTACTCTAACCTCCTAACTACCCTCCCATCCTGAGACAGTAGTGGTGAGGTTTTACTCTAACCTCCTAACTACCCTAACTACCCTCCCATCCTGAGACAGTAGTGGTGAGGTTTTACTCTAACCTCCTAACTACCCTCCCATCCTGAGACAGTAGTGGTGAGGTTTTACTCTAACCTCCTAACTACCCTAACTACCCTCCCATCCTGAGACAGCAGTGGTGAGGTTTTACTCTAACCTCCTAACTACCCTCCCATCCTGAGACAGCAGTGGTGAGGTTTTACTCTAACCTCCTAACTACCCTCCCATCCTGAGACAGCAGTGGTGAGGTTTTACTCTAACCTCCTAACTACCCTAACTACCCTCCCATCCTGAGACAGCAGTGGTGAGGTTTTACTCTAACCTCCTAACTACCCTAACTACCCTCCCATCCTGAGACAGCAGTGGTGAGATTTTACTCTAACCTCCTAACTACCCTCCCATCCTGAGACAGCAGTGGTGAGGTTTTACTCTAACCTCCTAACTACCCTCCCATCCTGAGACAGCAGTGGTGAGGTTTTACTTTAACCTCCTAACTACCCTAACTACCCTCCCATCCTGAGACAGCAGTGGTGAGGTTTTACTTTAACCATATTTACCAAATAAACGAAAGTTTAAAAAAAATGTTTTAAGTAACACAATAAAATAACAACGAGGCTGTATACAGGGGAGGGGGTACCGGTACAGAGTCAATGTGCGGGGGTACAGGTTAGCTGAGGTCATTTGTACATGTACATGTAGGTAGGGGTGAAGTGACTATGCATAGATAATAAACAGCGAGTAGCAGCAGTGTAAAATAATGGAGGGGGGGGTTCAATTTAAATAATCTGGTTGCCATTTGGTTAATTGTTCAGCAGTCTTATGGCTTGGGGGTAGAAGCTGTTAAGGAGCCTTTTGGTCCTAGACTTGATGCTCTGGTACCGTAGAGAAAACAGTCTAGTCTTGGGTGACTGGAGTTTTTGACCATTTTTGGGGCTTTCGTCTGAAACCGCCTTGTATAGGGGTCCTGGATGGCAGGAAGCTTGGTCCCAGTGATGTACTGAGCCTTACGCACTACCCTCTGTAGCGCCTGACGGTCAGATGCCGAGCAGTTGCCATACCAGGCGGTGATGGAACCGGTTAGGATGCTTTCAATGGTGCAGCTGTAGAACTCTTTGAGGATCGGAGGAGCCAAATCTTTTCAGTCTTCTGAGTCGGAAAAGGTGTATTCATGCCCTTTTCATGACTGTCTTGGTGTGTTTGGACCATGATAGTTTGTTGGTGATGTGGACACTAAGGAACTTGAAACTCACGACCGGCTCTACTACAGCCCTGTCAATGTTAATGGGGGCCTGTTCGGCCCGCCTTTTCCTGTAGTCCACGATCATCTCCTTTGTTGTGTTAACATTGGGGGAGAGGTTGTCCAGGCACCACACGACCAGGTCTCTGACCTCCTCGCTGTCTCATCGTTGTCGGTGATCAGTCCTACCACTGTTGTGTCGTCAGCAAACCTAAAGATGGTTGTTGGAGTCCTGTTTGTCCACGCAGTGTGGGTGAAGAGGGAGTACAGGAGGGGACTAAGCATGCACCCCTGGGGGGCTCAGGTATTGAGGATCAGCGTAGCAGACGTGCTGTTGACTACCCTTACCACCTGGGGGCGGCTTAGTGATGAGCTTTGTGGGCACTATATGGTGTTGAACTCTCAGCTGTAGTCAATGAACAGCATTCTCACATAGGTGTTCCTCTTGCCCAGGTGGGAAAGGGCAGTGTGGAGTCCAATTGAGATTGCATCATCTGTGGATCTGTTGGGGTGGTATGTGAATTGGAGTGGGTCTAGGGTATCTGGGAGGATGCTGTTGATGTGAGTCATGACCAGCCTTTCAAAGCACTTCATGGCTACCGACGTGAGTGCTATGGAGCGGTAATCTTTAGGCAGGTTACCTTCGCTTCCTTGGGCACTGGGACTATGGTGGACTACTTAAAACATGTAGCTATTACAGACTGGGTCAGGGAGAGGTTGAAATTGTTAGTGAAGACACTTTCCAGTTGGTCCGCGCATGCTTTGAGTACACGTCCTGGTAATCCATCTGGCCTTGCGGCTTTGTGAATGTTTACCTGTTTAAAGGTCTTGCTCACACCGGCTACCGAGAGCGCTATCACATAGTCGTCCAGAACAGCTGGTGCTATCATGCATGCTTCAGTGTTGCTTGCCTCGAAGTGAGCATAAAAGGCATTTAGCTCGTCTGGTAGGCTCGCGTCACTGGGTAGCTTGCGGCTGGGTTTCCCTTTGTAGTCCATAATAGTTTTCAAGCCCTGCCACATCCGACCAGAGTCAGAGACGGTGTAGTAGGATTCAATCTTAATCCTGTAATGACGATTTGCTTGTTTGATGGTTCGTCTGAGGGCATAGCGGGATTTCTTATAAGCGTCCGGATTAGTGTCCCGCTCCTTGAAAGCGGCAGCTCTAGCCTTTAGCTCGATGCGGATGTTGCCTGTAATCCATGTCTTCTGGTTGCGGTGTGTACATATGGTCACTGTGGGGACGACGTCGTCGATACATTTATGGATGAAGCCGATGACTGAGGTGATATACTCCTCCGTGACATCTGACCACTTACGTATTGGGCGAGTCACTGGTACTTCCTGCTTTAGTTTTTTCTTGTAAGTAGGAATCAGGATGATAAAATAATGGTCAGATTTGCCAAATGGAGGGCGAGGGAGAGCTTTATATGCATCTCTGTGTGCGGCGTAAAGGTGGTCTTGAGTGTTTTTCCCTCTGGTTGCACTTTAAAAAAAAACTATATTTAACGAGGCAAGTCAGTTAATAAGAACAAATTCTTAATTTCAATGACAGCCTATGAACAAAAGTGCCTTTTTCAGGGGAAGAACTACAGATTTTTACCTTGTCAGCTCAGGGATTTGATCATGCAATCTTCCGGTTACAAGACCAACGCTCTAACCACTAGGCTACCCTGCCTCCCCTACACTCTAACCACTAGGCTACCCTGCCACCTCTACACTCTAACCACTAGGCTACCCTGCCACCTCTACACTCTAACCACTAGGCTACCTGCCTCCTCTACACTCTAACCACTAGGCTACCTGCCTCCTCTACACTCTAACCACTAGGCTACCCTGCCACCTCTACACTCTAACCACTAGGCTACCCTGCCACCTCTACACTCTAACCACTAGGCTACCTGCCTCCTCTACACTCTAACCACTAGGCTACCTGCCTCCTCTACACTCTAACCACTAGGCTACCCTGCCACCTCTACACTCTAACCACTAGGCTACCCTGCCTCCCCTACACTCTAACCACTAGGCTACCTACCTCCCCTACACTCTAACCACTAGGCTACCTACCTCCCCTACACTCTAACCACTAGGTTACCTACCTCCCCTACACTCTAACCACTAGGCTACCCTGCCGCCCCTACACTCTAACCACTAGGCTACCCTGCCTCCCCTACACTCTAACCGCTAGGCTACCCTGCCTCCCCTACACTCTAACCACTAGGCTACCTACCTCCCCTACACTCTAACCACTAGGCTACCCTGCCTCTCCTACACTCTAACCACTAGGCTACCCTGCCGCCCCTACACTCTAACCACTAGGCTACCTACCTCCCATACACTCTAACCACTAGGCTATCCTGCCTCCCCTACACTCTAACCACTAGGCTACCTACCTCCCCTACACTCTAACCACTAGGCTACCCTGCCGCCCCTACACTCTAACCACTAGGCTACCTACCTCCCCTACACTCTAACCACTAGGCTACCCTGCCGCCCCTACAATCTAACCACTAGGCTACCTACCTCCCATACACTCTAACCACTAGGCTATCCTGCCTCCTCTACACTCTAACCACTAGGCTACCTACCTCGCCTACACTCTAACCACTAGGCTACCTACCTCCCCTACACTCTAACCACTAGGCTACCTACCTCCCCTACACTCTAACCACTAGGCTACCTACCTCCCCTACACTCTAACCACTAGGCTACCTACCTCCCCTACACTCTAACCACTAGGCTACCTACCTCCCCTACACTCTAACCACTAGGCTACCTACCTCCCCTACACTCTAACCACTAGGCTACCTACCTCGACTCACCGGTGCCCCTGCACATTGACTCTGTACCGGTACCCCTTGTATATAGCCTCCACATTGACTCTGTACCGGTACCCCTTGTATATAGCCTCACTATTGTTATTTTACTTCTGCTCTTTAATTATTTGTTACTTTTATTTATTTTCTATTTGTAGGTATTTTTCTAAAAACTGCATTGTTGGTTAAGGGCTTGTAAGTAAGCATTTCAATGTAAGTTGTTGTACACCTGTACACCTGTACACCGGTTGTATGCGGCCTATTTGACAAATAAAATGTGGTTTGATTAGACATGGCACAGCAGCTGTTATCCTGAGACAGCAGTGGTAAGGTTTTACTTGAACCTCAAAACAACACATATCATTATGTCACAGTTTAAACTCACTTCAGAGCTGCGCGGACAGCTGGCATGATGACTGTGTAGTTAGCGTCCTGTCCTGATTTCCCACTCTCACATCATTTCAATCACTCTACAGTTGAGTTGTGAGTGGTTAGTGCCACCCTCCCCCTCCTACCTTCCCCTGTCCTCCCCCCTCCCTCCAAACACCCTCACATTAGACTAATTGTGTGGTCATAATCCCACCTGATGTGTGCTTCTAATATTTTGAACGGTCATGTTAACCTATTCTGATTACCCCATTTTCAAAAAGCCCCGACCTAACTCTATCGGCCCGGCCTGCTGCACTCTCTCTCTCTCTGTGTAATCCGATGGCCTCACTAAATTATAAATAAAGTATAATTCAGAAGAGTGGAAAAACCCCACATCAGGACAGAAAGATAGGATACTACAGGCCAGAGTAAATGTCCTGATGTTAGATCAGAGAGAGAGAGGGAACTCAAGGTTAAAGTGATACAAGAAAAAAAACTGTTATGTGTGTGATGATGAAAAGATAGAATTCTGGAACAAACGGACTTGTTACAGTGTTCCATAAAGAACACATTTTCAGTTTGGAAATTCACTCCTCATTATATCGTCTCCCGTTTTGGTGGCTTCAATTTGATTTTTCTTTGTAACTATAACATTGATAAGATTCCTACAAAAGCATCTGCTTTTCATAGACAAGTGTTCATAGCGTGGTAATTAATATATACACTTTTTTCTTCTCACACACACACACACACACACACACACACACACACACACACACACACACACACACACACACACACACACACACACACACACACACACACACACACACACACACACACACACACACACACACAGACAGGACTAGACATTTTGTGGCCAAATGACATATCATTATTGAGACAGAAAAAAAACTGAGCATAAAAGATCAGTGCTAGCAGTATTAGTGGGATATGAATATGCATGCCAGCAGTATTAGTGGGATATGAATATACATGCCAGCAGTATTCGTAGGATATGAATATGCATGCCAGCAGTATTAGTAGGATATGAATATGCATGCCAGCAGTATTAGTAGGATATGAATATGCATGCCAGCAGTATTCGTGGGATATGAATATGCATGCCAGCAGTATTAGTAGGATATGAATATGCATGCCAGCAGTATTAGTAGGATATGAATATGCATGCCAGCAGTATTAGTAGGATATGAATATGCATGCCAGCAGTATTCGTGGGATATGAATATGCATGCCAGCAGTATTAGTAGGATATGAATATGCATGCAAGCAGTATTAGTAGGATATGAATATGCATACCAGCAGTATTAGTAGGATATGAATATGCATGTCAGCAGTATTAGTGGGATATGAATATGCATGCAAGCAGTATTAGTGGGAAATGAATATGCAGGACAGCAGTATTAGTGGGATATGAATATGCATACCAGCAGTATTAGTAGGATATGAATATGCATGCAAGCAGTATTAGTGGGATATGAATATGCATGGCAGCAGTATTCGTGGGCTATGAATATGCATGCCAGCAGTATTAGTGGGATATGAATATGTATGCCAGCAGTATTTGTGGGATATGAATATGCAGGACAGTAGTATTATTGGGATATGAATATGCATACCAGCAGTATTAGTAGGATATGAATATGCAGGACAGCGGTATTAGTGGGGTATGAATATGACTGGAACTGCAAAATGAATATGCATGCCAGTAGTCAAATCTAAATACTGTATTTAAATTTGACTGGTATGTATCTTTGACCTTTACTTTGGACCAATGTATAACCCAGTCAAGACCCAATAGGTCAGAGGGTAGGGTACAATTAACCCCCTAAGAGGTTTTCTAATATGATCTAAGATATCCAAACAGTATATTTGTACTTTGAGAACACCACAAACATGTATTTTCTTAGCCAAACTGAGCTTACACTTAGTCAGATAGTATATTTTTTTCAATCATAATAGTGTACTGGATAGGATATGTAAACTCCGAGAGGCCTAATCTAACCAGACCAATAGATCAATCAAATTGATCAACAATGATTGATACAGATTTTCTGAACAATTACCTAAAATCACTGTACGGATGAATGATCCAGAATCCTGCAGACTTCACACGTTCCCTCTCGTGCTCCACGGCCCTCTCGCTCCCCAACATTCTCAGAGAGAACTTGTTGACTCCTGGTTGTAGCATCGCTCCAAACTGCCGGTGCATGAAACCCGCACGATACAACTGTTCTACTTCGTCTGGCATGATCGGTTCGGTTCCTTCTAACTTGATTAAAGTGGAATGATCGAAGACGGACGAGCGGCGGTGTGCGCTAGCACTGCGACCAACGGAATCCTGCGCTCCCTGTTCGGCCCCAGAACCAGTCTCTCCTCCGGTGTAACTCTCCTCGTTAGCGCCGGCGTCTACCTCGGGGATCAGCCTCCGCTGCTCCGCTGGATCTGACCCAATAGTGTGCTGACCAGTGATGGAAGAGCGGTTACCTCTAAAAAGGCGACAGTCCCCGTTTAAGTTGGTCTTAACGGCAACGTCCGTTTCCAAGTCTCCGGCGGTTCCGCTCTTGGGGTCCCTGTCTCTGTTTCTCTTAGAGCTGCTGGCGGGGGAAGGAGATCCAGGAAGGAGAAGAGGCTTCAGCCTGATACCGGCACTTTTCTTGTTTGTGTCCTTGTCGCCACCACGGTATTCTCCTCCGTCGTCAATCATCACAGAGACAGAGCCTCTTTGGCCAATGTTTTGCGGCAAGCTGTACAGCCTTTTGCGCATGGAAGAATGAACCCTATCCATTATGGGTAGGCCTATTGAAGAAAGGATGATACAGACGCTCACTAGCCTGGGCTAAAAAATAAAACGCGTTTGAAAATGAAACAAGAATATATGAGCTGTGATGATAACAAATAATATATTTCATAAACTCAAACGGCTCAGGATACCAAAAGCAGTGACGGCGTTCTGCAGCAGGACAGGAACAGGTCGAATCTTACTTGACACTTGGAACGTGCTGCTTCCTGCTCTCCCGGTTGCAACAGTGTGTACCGCTTCGGCGCGACGGTCATATTAGGGTGCATGACCAGTAAATCGATGAATGACGTCCAGGTATCCAGGTGTTGCTAAATCAGAGTGTTTCCTAGATGATGACAACAGATCGGGGTGCTGATGCTGCCTGTATGCTGACTGCTCTGAGCGTCGGACGTGCCAGCCGGAGACAGTGAGGATGGATGCTGGCTGGTGGCTAAACTGAGGTCCTCAATGACAAAGCATGATCACTCTTCTGATTCTCCTCCTCCCCAAATATTTATATCCCTGGCTAGCTTAGCTTTCAATAGGAAAAGAATGACACGCTTCCTTCCACGCAGTCAGTCAGTCCTCACCAGCTTGCATTCAAAGACCGCTGGCTGGTGTGTGTGCTGACATCACGGTTCCATCCCTGTAGTGCTCTCTAATAACGTGGATATTAATGGGGCTAATTTACCGGGTTGCCATAGGAGCGCTGCACGAGGATAGACAGGACAGCACATGCACTCAGCATCCCAGTCCAGGCAGGATTATGGAGGATATAATTTATAAACTCCCTGCAGTTGCTGATGACAGATGTTCTGTTGTTGTAAATGATAAACTATAGGCTACCCACACGCTAAACAGCCCATTGTCTTTAGGCCTGTAATTGATCAGTTAAGCAATATTGACCATAATTATTGAAGCAAGTGCTACTTTCCACACTGCACTTTCATTGGTTTGAGATCCTGGGAAAAGTTATATGGTTGTATGCAGGTGACAACTATACAATGGTCAGAAGGTGTGGGGTCAATTCCATTCAATTCAGTCTACATACACAGGAAAATAGAGACATTTTGGAATTGGAATTTTCAGTTTACTTCCTGAATTCACTGGACTGAAATGGGATTGACCCCACCCGTGCAGGTCATACAGAACTATAATGTCTGACTCAGCAAATGGCACCATATTCCACAGTGTGCAACTTTTTTCAAAAGTAGTGCATTATATAGGGAATAGGGTGCCATTTGGGACTGGCACCTGAGAACACTGAAGAGTCTGTGGAGAAAGTATGCATCCCAAATGGTGCCCTATTACCTAGGTACAGAGCATTCGGAAAGTATTCAGACCCCTTGACTTTTTCCACATTTTCTTATGTTACAGCCTTATTTGTATATCTGTACAGCCTTATATCTTATCTGGCCTGCTCGTCTCCCTACCACTGAGGAAGTACAGTTCCCGCTCAGCCCAGTCAAAACTGTTCGCTGCTCTGGCTCCCCAATGGTGGAACAAACTCCCTCACGACGCCAGGACAGCGGAGTCAATCACCACCTTCCGGAGACACCTGAAACCCCACCTCTTTAAGGAATACTTAGGATAGGATAAAGTAATCCTTCTCACCCCCCCTCCCCCCTTAAAATATTTAGATGCACTATTGTAAAGTGGCTGTTCCACTGGATGTCATAAGGTGAATGCACCAATTTGTAAGTCGCTCTGGATAAGAGCGTCTGCTAAATGACTTAAATGTAAATGTAAATGTTATTCTAAAATGTATTAAATATTGCCCCCCCCCTTCATCAATCTACACACAATACCCCATAATGACATCACAATACCCCATAATGACATCACAATACCCCATAATGACAAAGCAAAAACAGGTTTGTAGAATTTCTTTGCAAATTCAAAAAAATACAAAAATAATGAAATATCACATTTATGTAAGTATTCAGACCCTTTACTCAGTACTTTGTTGAAGCATCTTAACAGTGATTACAGCCTCGAGTCTTCTCGGGTATGAAGCTACAAGCTTGGCTCACCTGTAACTTTACCTACATGTACATATTACCTCAATTACCTCGACTAACCGGTGCCCCCCCCCCCCGCACATAGACTCTGTACATGTAGGTGCCCCCCCCGCACATAGACTCTGTACATGTAGGTGCCCCCCCCGACTCTGTACATAGACTCTGTACATGTAGGTGCCCCCCGCACATAGACTCTGTACATGTAGGTGCCCCCCCCGCACATAGACTCTGTACATGTAGGTGCCCCCCGCACATAGACTCTGTACATGTAGGTGCCCCCCGCACATAGACTCTGTACACTCTGTACATAGGTGCCCCCCCGCACATAGACTCTGTACATGTAGGTGCCCCCCGCACATAGACTCTGTACATGTAGGTGCCCCCCGCACATAGACTCTGTACATGTAGGTGCCCCCCGCACATAGACTCTGTACATGTAGGTGCCCCCCCGCACATAGACTCTGTACATGTAGGTGCCCCCCCGCACATAGACTCTGTACATGTAGGTGCCCCCCCCCCGCACATAGACTCTGTACATGTAGGTGCCCCCCGCACATAGACTCTGTACATGTAGGTGCCCCCCCCCCCCACATAGACTCTGTACATGTAGGTGCCCCCCCGCACATAGACTCTGTACATGTAGGTGCCCCCCCCCGCACATAGACTCTGTACATGTAGGTGCCCCCCCCCATAGACTCACATAGACTCTGTACATGTAGGTGTACCCCCCGCACATAGACTCTGTACATGTAGGTGCACATAGACTCTGTACATGTAGGTGCCCCCGCACATAGACTCTGTACATGTAGGTGCCCCCCCGCACATAGACTCTGTACATGTAGGTGCCCCCCCGCACATAGACTCTGTACATGTAGGTGCCCCCCCGCACATAGACTCTGTACATGTAGGTGCCCCCCCGCACATAGACTCTGTACATGTAGGTGCCCCCCCGCACATAGACTCTGTACATGTAGGTGCCCCGCACATAGACTCTGTACATGTAGGTGCCCCCCCCCCGCACATAGACTCTGTACATGTAGGTGCCCCCCCGCACATAGACTCTGTACATGTAGGTGCCCCCCCGCACATAGACTCTGTACATGTAGGTGCACATAGACTCTGTACATGTAGGTGCCCCCCCCCGCACATAGACTCTGTACATGTAGGTGCCCCCCGCACATAGACTCTGTACATGTAGGTGCCCCCCCCCCCGCACATAGACTCTGTACATGTAGGTGCCCCCCCGCACATAGACTCTGTACATGTAGGTGGCCCCCCCGCACATAGACTCTGTACATGTAGGTGGCCCCCCCGCACATAGACTCTGTACATGTAGGTGGCCCCCCGCACATAGACTCTGTACATGTAGGTGCCCCCCCGCACATAGACTCTGTACATGTAGGTGGCCCCCCCCGCACATAGACTCTGTACATGTAGGTGGCCCCCCCCGCACATAGACTCTGTACATGTAGGTGCCCCCCCGCACATAGACTCTGTACATGTAGGTGCCCCCCCGCACATAGACTCTGTACATGTAGGTGCCCCCCCCGCACATAGACTCTGTACATGTAGGTGGCCCCCCCGCACATAGACTCTGTACATGTAGGTGGCCCCCCCCCGCACATAGACTCTGTACATGTAGGTGCCCCCCCCCCGCACATAGACTCTGTACATGTAGGTGTACATGTAGGTGCCCCCCCCGCACATAGACTCTGTACATGTAGGTGCCCCCCCGCACATAGACTCTGTACATGTAGGTGCCCCCCGCACATAGACTCTGTACATGTAGGTGCCCCCCCCGCACATAGACTCTGTACATGTAGGTGCCCCCCGCACATAGACTCTGTACATGTAGGTGCCCCCCCCCGCACATAGACTCTGTACATGTAGGTGGCCCCCCCCCGCACATAGACTCTGTACATGTAGGTGCCCCCCCCGCACATAGACTCTGTACATGTAGGTGCCCCCCCCCCCGCACATAGACTCTGTACATGTAGGTGCCCCCGCACATAGACTCTGTACATGTAGGTGCCCCCCCGCACATAGACTCTGTACATGTAGGTGGCCCCCCCCCCCACATAGACTCTGTACATGTAGGTGCCCCCCCCCCGCACATAGACTCTGTACATGTAGGTGGCCCCCCGCACATAGACTCTGTACATGTAGGTGGCCCCCCCGCACATAGACTCTGTACATGTAGGTGGCCCCCCCGCACATAGACTCTGTACATGTAGGTGCCCCCCCGCACATAGACTCTGTACATGTAGGTGGCCCCCCCGCACATAGACTCTGTACATGTAGGTGGCCCCCCCCGCACATAGACTCTGTACATGTAGGTGCCCCCCCCCGCACATAGACTCTGTACATGTAGGTGCCCCCCCCCCCGCACATAGACTCTGTACATGTAGGTGGCACATAGACTCTGTACATGTAGGTGGCCCCCCCGCACATAGACTCTGTACATGTAGGTGGCCCCCCCCGCACATAGACTCTGTACATGTAGGTGGTCCCCCCACACATAGACTCTGTACATGTAGGTGGCCCCCCCGCACATAGACTCTGTACATGTAGGTGCCCCCCCCCCGCACATAGACTCTGTACATGTAGGTGCCCCCCCCCCCCGCACATAGACTCTGTACATGTAGGTGCCCCCCGCACATAGACTCTGTACATGTAGGTGCCCCCCCGCACATAGACTCTGTACATGTAGGTGCCCCCCCGCACATAGACTCTGTACATGTAGGTGCCCCCCCGCACATAGACTCTGTACATGTAGGTGGCCCCCCGCACATAGACTCTGTACATGTAGGTGGCCCCCCCGCACATAGACTCTGTACATGTAGGTGCCCCCCCGCACATAGACTCTGTACATGTAGGTGGCCCCCCCGCACATAGACTCTGTACACAGGTGCCCCCCCCCGCACATAGACTCTGTACATGTAGGTGGCCCCCCCGCACATAGACTCTGTACATGTAGGTGGTAGCACATAGACTCTGTACCCCCCCCCGCACATAGACTCTGTACATGTAGGTGGCCCCCCCGCACATAGACTCTGTACATGTAGGTGCCCCCCCGCACATAGACTCTGTACATGTAGGTGCCCCCCCCGCACATAGACTCTGTACATGTAGGTGCCCCCCCCCCGCACATAGACTCTGTACATGTAGGTGCCCCCCCCCCCGCACATAGACTCTGTACATGTAGGTGCCCCCCCCGCACATAGACTCTGTACATGTAGGTGCCCCCCCCCCGCACATAGACTCTGTACATGTAGGTGGCCCCCCGCACATAGACTCTGTACATGTAGGTGGCCCCCCCCCGCACATAGACTCTGTACATGTAGGTGGCCCCCCCCCGCACATAGACTCTGTACATGTAGGTGGCCCCCCGCACATAGACTCTGTACATGTAGGTGCCCCCCGCACATAGACTCTGTACATGTAGGTGGCCCCCCCCCGCACATAGACTCTGTACATGTAGGTGGCCCCCCCCCGCACATAGACTCTGTACATGTAGGTGCCCCCCCGCACATAGACTCTGTACATGTAGGTGGCCCCCCCGCACATAGACTCTGTACATGTAGGTGGTCCCCCCCACACATAGACTCTGTACATGTAGGTGCCCCCCCGCACATAGACTCTGTACATGTAGGTGCCCCCCGCACATAGACTCTGTACATGTAGGTGCCCCCCGCACATAGACTCTGTACATGTAGGTGCCCCCCCGCACATAGACTCTGTACATGTAGGTGCCCCCCCCCGCACATAGACTCTGTACATGTAGGTGCCCCCCCCCCGCACATAGACTCTGTACATGTAGGTGCCCCCCCGCACATAGACTCTGTACATGTAGGTGGGCACATAGACTCTGTACATGTAGGTGCCCCCCCCGCACATAGACTCTGTACATGTAGGTGCCCCCCCGCACATAGACTCTGTACATGTAGGTGCCCCCCCCGCACACATAGACTCTGTACATGTAGGTGACTCTGTACATGTAGGTGCCCCCCCCCGCACATAGACTCTGTACATGTAGGTGCCCCCCCGCACATAGACTCTGTACATGTAGGTGGCCCCCCCCCCCCGCACATAGACTCTGTACATGTAGGTGGCCCCCCCGCACATAGACTCTGTACATGTAGGTGGCCCCCCCCCGCACATAGACTCTGTACATGTAGGTGGCCCCCCCGCACATAGACTCTGTACATGTAGGTGGCCCCCCCGCACATAGACTCTGTACATGTAGGTGGCCCCCCCGCACATAGACTCTGTACATGTAGGTGCCCCCCCCCGCACATAGACTCTGTACATGTAGGTGACTCTGTACCCCCCCCGCACATAGACTCTGTACATGTAGGTGCCATAGACCCCCGCACATAGACTCTGTACATGTAGGTGCCCCCCCCCCCCCACATAGACTCTGTACATAGACTCTGTACATGTAGGTGCCCCCCCGCACATAGACTCTGTACATGTAGGTGCCCCCCCGCACATAGACTCTGTACATGTAGGTGGCCCCCCCGCACATAGACTCTGTACATGTAGGTGGCCCCCCCGCACATAGACTCTGTACATGTAGGTGGCCCCCCCCCCCGCACATAGACTCTGTACATGTAGGTGCCCCCCCGCACATAGACTCTGTACATGTAGGTGCCCCCTGTTTATAGTCTCGCTACTGTTATTTTACTACGGCTCTTTAATTAACAATTTGTTATATTTATTTTTTACTTATCTATTTTCTACATATTTCTCTTAAAACTGCATTGTTGGGTAAAGGGCTTGTATTCGGCATGTGACAAATAACATTTGATTTGGGGAGTTTCTCCCATTCTTCTCTGCAGATCCTCTCAAGCTCTATCAGGTTGGATGGGGAATGTCGCTGCACAGTTATTTTCAGGTCTCTCCAGAGATGTTCGATCGGGTTCAAGTCCCGGCTCTGGCTGGGCCACTCAAGGACATTGAGACTTGTCCCAAAGCCACTCCTGCGTTGTCTTGGCTGTGTGCTTAGGGTTGTTGTCCTGTTGGAAGGTGAACCTTCGAACTAGTCTTAGATCCTGAGCGCTCTGGAGCAGGTTTTCATCAAGGATCACTCTGTACTTTGCTCCATTCATCTTTCCTTCGATTCTGACTAGTCTCCCAGTCCCTGCCGCTGAAATACATCCCCACAGCATGATGCTGCCACCACCATGCTTCACCATAGGGATGGTGTCACGTTTCCTCCAGACACGACGATTGGCATTCAGGCCAAACGGTTCAATCTTGGTTTCATCAGACTAGAGAATCTTGTTTTTCATGGTCTGAGAGTCCTTTAGGTGCCTTTTGGCAAACTCCAAGTGGGCTGTCATGTGCCTTTTTCCTGAGGAGTGGCTTCCGTCTGTCAACTCTACCAATAAAGACCTGATTGGTGGAGTGCTGCAGAGATGGTTGTCCATCTGGAAGGTTCTCCCATCTCCACAGAGGAACACTGGGGCTCTGTCAGAGTGACCATTGGGTTCTTGGCACCTCCCTGACCAAGGCCTTTCTCTCCCAATTGCTTAGTTTGGCCAGGCGGACAGCTCTAGGAAGAGTCTTGGTGGTTCTAAACTTTTTCCTTTCAAAAATTGATGGAGGCCAATGTGTTTTTGGGGACCTTCAATGCTGCAGACATTTTTGGTACCCGTCCCCAGATCTGTGCCTCGACACAATCCTGGCTTAGTTTTTGCTCTGACATGCACTGTCAACTGTGGGACCTTATATAGACAGGTGTGTGCCTTTCCAAATCATGTCCAATCAATTGAATTTAACACAGGTGGCCTCCAATCAAGTTGTAGAAACATCTCAAGGATGATCAATCGAAGCTCAATTTTCTATTGTCTCATAGCACAGGGTCTGAATACTTATGTAAATAAGGTATTTATGTTTTGTAATACATTTGCAAAAAGTATTTTTAAAAACTGTTTTCACTTTTTCATTATGGGGTATTGTGTGTAGATTGATGAGGGGAAAAAATGATGTAATACATTTTAGAATAAGGCTGTAAGGTAACAAAATGTGGAAAAGGGAAATACTGCCTCTAAACTTGCAGTATTGCCTGGAGTCATTGTATTGTGTGTGTTTGTGTGTATTCATTATAACATATGTGATGTACTTCAGTCCAGACGTTGTACTCTGTTTAAATTAAACGTTTCTGCCAGATAGCTGACTCCTATACAGGATAAAAGGTTCTGCCAGATAGCTGACTCCCTATACGGGATAAAAGGTTCTGCCAGATAGCTGACTCCCTATACGGGATAAAAGGTTCTGCCAGATAGCTGACTCCCTATACAGGATAAAAGGTTCTGCCAGATAGCTGACTCCCTATACGGGATAAAACGTTCTGCCAGATAGCTGACTCCCTATATGGGATAAAAGGTTCTGCCAGATAGCTGACTCCCTATACAGGATAAAAGGTTCTGCCAGATAGCTGACTCCCTATACGGGATAAAAGGTTCTGCCAGATAGCTGACTCCCTATACGGGATAAAAGGTTCCGCCAGATAGCTGACTCCCTATACAGGATAAAAGGTTCTGCCAGATAGCTGACTCCCTATACGGGATAAAAGGTTCTGCCAGATAGCTGACTCCCTATATGGGATAAAAGGTTCTGCCAGATAGCTGACTCCCTATACGGGATAAAAGGTTCTGCCAGATAGCTGACTCCCTATACGGGATAAAAGGTTCTGCCAGATAGCTGACTCCCTATACGGGATAAAAGGTTCTGCCAGATAGCTGACTCCCTATACAGGATAAAAGGTTCTGCCAGATAGCTGACTCCCTATACGGGATAAAAGGTTCTGCCAGATAGCTGACTCCCTGTACGGGATAAAAGGTTCTGCCAGATAGCTGACTCCCTATACAGGATAAAAGGTTCTGCCAGATAGCTGACACCCTATACGGGATAAAAGGTTCTGCCAGATAGCTGACTCCCTGTACGGGATAAAAGGTTCTGCCAGATAGCTGACTCCCTATACAGGATAAAATGTTCTGCCAGATAGCTGACTCCCTATATGGGATAAAAGGTTCTGCCAGATAGCTGACTCCTATACAGGATAAAAGGTTCTGCCAGATAGCTGACACCCTATACGGGATAAAAGGTTCTGCCAGATAGCTGACTCCCTGTACGGGATAAAAGGTTCTGCCAGATAGCTGACTCCCTATACAGGATAAAATGTTCTGCCAGATAGCTGACTCCCTATATGGGATAAAAGGTTCTGCCAGATAGCTGACTCCTATACAGGATAAAAGGTTCTGCCAGATAGCTGACTCCCTATACAGGATAAAAGGTTCTGCCAGATAGCTGACTCCCTATACGGGATAAAAGGTTCTGCCAGATAGCTGACTCCCTATACGGGATAAAAGGTTCTGCCAGATAGCTGACTCCCTATACAGGATAAAAGGTTCTGCCAGATAGCTGACTCCCTATACGGGATAAAAGGTTCTGCCAGATAGCTGACTCCCTGTACGGGATAAAAGGTTCTGCCAGATAGCTGACTCCCTATACAGGATAAAAGGTTCTGCCAGATAGCTGACACCCTATATGGGATAAAAGGTTCTGCCAGATAGCTGACTCCCTGTACGGGATAAAAGGTTCTGCCAGATAGCTGACTCCCTATACAGGATAAAAGGTTCTGCCAGATAGCTGACTCCCTATATGGGATAAAAGGTTCTGCCAGATAGCTGACTCCCTATATGGGATAAAAGGTTCTGCCAGATAGCTGACTCCCTATACGGGATAAAAGGTTCTGCCAGATAGCTGACTCCCTATATGGGATAAAAGGTTCTGCCAGATAGCTGACTCCTATACAGGATAAAAGGTTCTCCCAGATAGCTGACTCCCTATACAGGATAAAAGGTTCTGCCAGATAGCTGACTCCTATACAGGATAAAAGGTTCCGCCAGATAGCTGACTCCTATACAGGATAAAAGGTTCTGCCAGATAGCTGACTCCCTATACAGGATAAAAGGTTCTGCCAGATAGCTGACTCCTATACAGGATAAAAGGTTCTGCCAGATAGCTGACTCTCTATACAGGATAAAAGGTTCTGCCAGATAGCTGACTCCCTATACAGGATAAAAGGTTCTGCCAGATAGCTGACTCCTATACAGGATAAAAGGTTCTGCCAGATAGCTGACTCCCTATACAGAATAAAAGGTTCTGCCAGATAGCTGACTCCTATACAGGATAAAAGGTTCTGCCAGATAGCTGACTCCTATACAGGATAAAAGGTTCTGCCAGATAGCTGACTCCCTATACAGGATAAAAGGTTCTGCCAGATAGCTGACTCCCTATATGGGATAAAAGGTTCTGCCAGATAGCTGACTCCCTATACAGGATAAAAGGTTCTGCCAGATAGCTGACTCCCTATACAGGATAAAAGGTTCTGCCAGATAGCTGACTCCCTATACGGGATAAAAGGTTCTGCCAGATAGCTGACTCCCTATACGGGATAAAATGTTCTGCCAGATAGCTGACTCCCTATACGGGATAAAAGGTTCTGCCAGATAGCTGACTCCCTATACGGGATAAAAGGTTCTGCCAGATAGCTGACTCCCTATATGGGATAAAAGGTTCTGCCAGATAGCTGACTCCTATAGAGGATAAAAGGTTCTGCCAGATAGCTGACTCCTATACAGGATAAAAGGTTCTGCCAGATAGCTGACTCCTATACAGGATAAAAGGTTCTGCCAGATAGCTGACTCCCTATACGGGATAAAAGGTTCTGCCAGATAGCTGACTCCCTATACGGGATAAAAGGTTCTGCCAGATAGCTGACTCCTATAGAGGATAAAAGGATCTGCCAGATAGCTGACTCCTATACAGGATAAAAGGTTCTGCCAGATAGCTGACTCCCTATACGGGATAAAAGGTTCTGCCAGATAGCTGACTCCTATACAGGATAAAAGGTTCTGCCAGATAGCTAAATATAATAATAATATATGCCATTTAGCAGACGCTTTTATCCAAAGCGTCTTACAGTCATGTGTGCATACATTCTACGTATGGGTGGTCCCAGGAATCGAACCCACTACCCTGGCATTACAAGCGCCATGCTCTACCAACTGAGCTACAGAAGGACCATAGCTGACTCCCAAAATGGGATAAAAGTTTCTGCCAGATAGCTGACTCCCTATATGGAAAAATATTGCCCCCTTCAGTTGTACTGCTGCCATTTGGTCTGGATAGAAGATATTAGTGTGCATCCCAAATGACACCCTATATTCCCTATAAAGTGAACTGCTTAGACCAGGGCCCATAATGCTATATAGTACATTGTTTTAGACCAGGTCCCGTAAGGCTATATAGTGAACTGCTTTAGACCAGGGCCCATAAGGCTATATAGTGAACTGCTTCAGACCAGGGCCCATAAGGCTATAGAGTAAACTGCTTTAGACCAGGGCCCATAAGGCTATATAGTGAACTGCTTTAGACCAGGTCCCATAAAGCGCTATAGTGAACTGCATTAGACCAGGACCCATAAGGATATATAGTACATTGTTTTAGACCAGGGCCTATAAGGCTATAGAGTTAACCTTTTTAGACCAGGGCCCATAAGGCTATATAGTAAATTGTTTTAGACCAGGGCCCATAAGGCTATAGAGTGAACTACTTCATACCAGGGCCCATAAGCCTATATAGTGAACTGCTTTAGACCACGGCCCATAAGGCTATAGAGTGAACTGCTTTAGATCAGGGCCAATAAGGCTATATAGTGAACTGCTTTAGACCAGGTCCCATAAGGCTATATAGTGAACTGCTTTAGACCAGGGCCTATAAGGCTATATACTGAACTGCTTTAAACCAGGGCCCATAAGGCTATATAGTACATTGTTTTAGACCTGGGCCGAGAAGGCTATAGAGTGAATTGCTTTAGACCAGGGCCCATAATGCTATATAGGACATTGTTTTAGACCAGGTCCCATAAGGCTATATAGTGAACTGCTTTAGACCAGGGCCCATAAGGCTATATAGTGAAGAGTGAACTTCTTTTGGCTATATAGTGAACTGCTTTAGACCTGGGCCGAGAAGGCTATAGAGTGAACTGCTTTATACCAGGGCCCATAATGCTATATAGTACATTGTTTTAGACCAGGTCTCGTAAGGCTATATAGTGAACTGCTTTAGACCAGGTCCCATAAGGCTATAGAGAGAACTGCTTTAGACCAGGGCCAATAAGGCTATAGAGTGAACTACTTCATACCAGGGCCCATAAGCCTATATAGTGAACTGCTTTAGACCAGGGCCCATAAGGCTATAGAGAGAACTGCTTTAGACCAGGGCCAATAAGGCTATATGGTGAACTGCTTTAGACCAGGTCCCATAAGGCTATATAGAGAACTGCTTTAGACCAGGGCCCATAAGGCTATGGAGTGAACTGCTTTAGACCAGGGCCCATAAGGCAATATAGTGAACTGCTTTAGACCAGGGCCCATAAGGCTATAGAGTGAACTGCTTTCGACCAGGGCCCATAAGGCTATATAGTACATTGTTTTAGACCAGGGCCCATAAGGCTATATAGTGAACTGCTTTAGACCAGGTCCCATAAGGCTATATAGAGAACTGCTTTAGACCAGGGCCCATAAGGCTATGGAGTGAACTGCTTTAGACCAGGGCCCATAAGGCAATATAGTGAACTGCTTTAGACCAGGGCCCATAAGGCTATAGAGTGAAATGCTTTCGACCAGGGCCCATAAGGCTATATAGTACATTGTTTTAGACCAGGGCCCATAAGGCTATATAGTGAACTGCTTTAGACCAGGTCCCAGAATGCTATATAGTGAACTGCTTTAGACCAGGGCCCATAAGGCTATATTGTACATTGTTTTAGACCAGGGCCCATAAGGCTATATAGTACATTGTTTTAGACCAGGGCCCATAAGGCTATAGAGTAAACTGCTTTAGACCAGGTCCCATAAGGCTATATAGTGAACTGCTTGAGACCAGGGCCCATAAGACTATATAGTACATTGTTTTTGACCAGGGCCCATAAAGCTATAGAGTGAACTGCTTTAGACCAGGGCCAATAAGGCTATAGAGTGAACTGCTTTAGACCAGGGCCCATAAGGCTATATAGTGAACTGCTTTAGACCAGGGCCCATAAGGCTATATACTGAACTGCTTTAGACCAGGGCCCATAAGGCTATATACTGAACTGCTTTAGACCAGGGCCCATAAGGCTATATAGTGAACTGCTTTAGACCAGGGCCCATAAGGCTATATAGTACATTGTTTTAGACCTGGGCCAAGAAGGCTATAGAGTGAACTGCTTTAGACCAGGGCCCATAATGCTATATAGTACATTGTTTTAGACCAGGTCCCGTAAGGCTATATAGTGAACTGCTTTAGACCAGGGCCCATAAGGCTATATAGTGAACTGCTTCAGACCAGGGCCCATAAGGCTATATAGGACATTATTTTAGACCAGGGCCCACAAGGCTATAGGGTGAACTACTTTATACCAGGGCCCATAAGGCTGTAGAGTGAACTGCTTTATACCAGGTCCCATACGGCTATATAGTGAACTGCTTTAGACCAGGGCCTATAAGTCAATATACTGAACTGCTTTAAACCAGGGCCCATAAGGCTATATAGTACATTGTTTTAGACCTGGGCCGAGAAGGCTATAGAGTGAACTGCTTTATACCAGGGCCCATAATGCTATATAGTACATTGTTTTAGACCAGGTCTCATAAGGCTATATAGTGAACTACTTTAGACCAGGTCCCATAAGGCTATATAGTGAACTGCTTTAGACCAGGGCCGATAAGGCTATAGAGTGAACTACTTCATACCAGGGCCCATAAGCCTATATAGTGAACTGCTTTAGACCAGGGCCCATAAGGCTATAGAGAGAACTGCTTTAGACCAGGGCCAATAAGGCTATATGGTGAACTGCTTTAGACCAGGTCCCATAAGGCTATATAGAGAACTGCTTTAGACCAGGGCCCATAAGGCTATGGAGTGAACTGCTATAGACCAGGGCCCATAAGGCAATATAGTGAACTGCTTTAGACCAGGGCCCATAAGGCTATAGAGTGAACTGCTTTCGACCAGGGCCCATAAGGCTATATAGTACATTGTTTTAGACCAGGGCCCATAAGGCTATATAGTGAACTGCATTAGACCAGGTCCCATAATGCTATATAGTGAACTGCTTTAGACCAGGGCCCATAAGGCTATATTGTACATTGTTTTAGACCAGGGCCCATAAGTACATTGTTTTAGACCAGGGCCCATAAGGCTATAGAGTAAACTGCTTTAGACCAGGTCCCATAAGGCTATATAGTGAACTGCTTTAGACCAGGTCCCATAAAGCGCTATAGTGAACTGCATTAGACCAGGACCCATAAGGATATATAGTACATTGTTTTAGACCAGGGCCTATAAGGCTATAGAGTTAACCTTTTTAGACCAGGGCCCATAAGGCTATATAGTAAATTGTTTTAGACCAGGGCCCATAAGGCTATAGAGTGAACTACTTCATACCAGGGCCCATAAGCCTATATAGTGAACTGCTTTAGACGACGGCCCATAAGGCTATAGAGTGAACTGCTTTAGATCAGGGCCAATAAGGCTATATAGTGAACTGCTTTAGACCAGGTCCCATAAGGCTATATAGTGAACTGCTTTAGACCAGGGCCTATAAGGCTATATACTGAACTGCTTTAAACCAGGGCCCATAAGGCTATATAGTACATTGTTTTAGACCTGGGCCGAGAAGGCTATAGAGTGAATTGCTTTAGACCAGGGCCCATAATGCTATATAGGACATTGTTTTAGACCAGGTCCCGTAAGGCTATATAGTGAACTGCTTTAGACCAGGGCCCATAAGGCTATATAGTGAAGAGTGAACTTCTTTTGGCTATATAGTGAACTGCTTTAGACCTGGGCCGAGAAGGCTATAGAGTGAACTGCTTTATACCAGGGCCCATAATGCTATATAGTACATTGTTTTAGACCAGGTCTTGTAAGGCTATATAGTGAACTGCTTTAGACCAGGTCCCATAAGGCTATATAGTGAACTGCTTTAGACCAGGGCCGATAAGGCTATAGAGTGAACTACTTCATACCAGGGCCCATAAGCCTATATAGTGAACTGCTTTAGACCAGGGCCCATAAGGCTATAGAGAGAACTGCTTTAGACCAGGGCCAATAAGGCTATATGGTGAACTGCTTTAGACCAGGGCCAATAAGGCTATAGAGTGAACTGCTTTAGACCAGGGCCCATAAGGCTATATAGTGAACTGCTTTAGACCAGGGCCTATAAGGCTATATACTGAACTGCTTTAATCCAGGGCCCATAAGGCTATATAGGACATTGTTTTAGACCAGGTCCCACAAGGCTATAGAGTGAACTACTTTATACCAGGGCCCATAAGGCTATAGAGTGAACTGCTTTCGACCAGGGCCCATAAGGCTATAGAGTGAACTGCTTTCGACCAGGGCCCATAAGGCTATATAGTACATTGTTTTAGACCAGGGCCCATAAGGCTATATAGTGAACTGCTTTCGACCAGGGCCCATAAGTCTATATAGTGAACTGATTTAGACCAAGGCCCATACTGCTATAGAGTAAATCGTTTTAGACCAGGGCCCATAAGGCTATATAGTACATTGTTTTAGACCAGGGCCCATAAGGCTTTATAGTGAATTGCTTTAGACCAGGTCTCATAAGACTATATAGTGAACTGCTTTAGACCAGGGCCCATAAGGCTATATAATACATTGTTTTAGACCAGGGCCCATAAGGCTATAGAGTGAACTGCTTTAGACCAGGGCCCATAAGGCTATAGAGTGAACTGCTTTTGACCAGGGCCCATGAGGCTATAGAATACATTGTTTTAGACCTGGGCCGAGAAGGCTATAGAGTGAACTGCTTTAGACCAGGGCCCATAATGCTATATAGTACATTGTTTTAGACCAGGTCACATAAGGCTATATAGTGAACTGCTTTAGACCAGGGCCCATAAGGTGACATAGTGAAGAGTGAACTTCTTTTGGCTATATAGTGAACTGCTTTCGACCAGGGCCTATAAGGCTATATACTGAACTGCTTTGGGCCAGGGCCCATAAGTCTATATAGTGAACTGCTTTAGACCAGGGCCCATAAGGCTATAGAGAGAACTGCTTTAGACCAGGGCCAATAAGGCTATATGGTGAACTGCTTTAGACCAGGGCCAATAAGGCTATAGAGTGAACTGCTTTAGACCAGGGCCCATAAGGCTATATAGTGAACTGCTTTAGACCAGGTCCCATAAGGCTATATAGTGAACTGCTTTAGACCAGGGCCTATAAGGCTATATACTGAACTGCTTTAAACCAGGGCCCATAAGGCTATATAGGACATTGTTTTAGACCAGGGCCCATAAGGCTATATAGTGAACTGCTTTAGACCAGGTCCCATAATGCTATATAGTGAACTGCTTTAGACCAGGGCCCATAAGGCTATATTGTACATTGTTTTAGACCAGGGCCCATAAGTACATTGTTTTAGACCAGGGCCCATAAGGCTATAGAGTAAACTGCTTTAGACCAGGTCCCATAAGGCTATATAGTGAACTGCTTTAGACCAGGTCCCATAAAGCGCTATAGTGAACTGCATTAGACCAGGACCCATAAGGATATATAGTACATTGTTTTAGACCAGGGCCTATAAGGCTATAGAGTTAACCTTTTTAGACCAGGGCCCATAAGGCTATATAGTAAATTGTTTTAGACCAGGGCCCATAAGGCTATAGAGTGAACTACTTCATACCAGGGCCCATAAGCCTATATAGTGAACTGCTTTAGACCACGGCCCATAAGGCTATAGAGTGAACTGCTTTAGATCAGGGCCAATAAGGCTATATAGTGAACTGCTTTAGACCAGGTCCCATAAGGCTATATAGTGAACTGCTTTAGACCAGGGCCTATAAGGCTATATACTGAACTGCTTTAAACCAGGGCCCATAAGGCTATATAGTACATTGTTTTAGACCTGGGCCGAGAAGGCTATAGAGTGAATTGCTTTAGACCAGGGCCCATAATGCTATATAGGACATTGTTTTAGACCAGGTCCCGTAAGGCTATATAGTGAACTGCTTTAGACCAGGGCCCATAAGGCTATATAGTGAAGAGTGAACTTCTTTTGGCTATATAGTGAACTGCTTTAGACCTGGGCCGAGAAGGCTATAGAGTGAACTGCTTTATACCAGGTCCCATAAGGCTATATAGTGAACTGCTTTAGACCAGGGCCGATAAGGCTATAGAGTGAACTACTTCATACCAGGGCCCATAAGCCTATATAGTGAACTGCTTTAGACCAGGGCCCATAAGGCTATAGAGAGAACTGCTTTAGACCAGGGCCAATAAGGCTATATGGTGAACTGCTTTAGACCAGGGCCAATAAGGCTATAGAGTGAACTGCTTTAGACCAGGGCCCATAAGGCTATATAGTGAACTGCTTTAGACCAGGTCCCATAAGGCTATATAGTGAACTGCTTTAGACCAGGGCCTATAAGGCTATATACTGAACTGCTTTAATCCAGGGCCCATAAGGCTATATAGGACATTGTTTTAGACCAGGTCCCACAAGGCTATAGAGTGAACTACTTTATACCAGGGCCCATAAGGCTATAGAGTGAACTGCTTTCGACCAGGGCCCATAAGGCTATAGAGTGAACTGCTTTCGACCAGGGCCCATAAGGCTATATAGTACATTGTTTTAGACCAGGGCCCATAAGGCTATATAGTGAACTGCTTTCGACCAGGGCCCATAAGTCTATATAGTGAACTGATTTAGACCAAGGCCCATACTGCTATAGAGTAAATCGTTTTAGACCAGGGCCCATAAGGCTATATAGTACATTGTTTTAGACCAGGGCCCATAAGGCTTTATAGTGAATTGCTTTAGACCAGGTCTCATAAGACTATATAGTGAACTGCTTTAGACCAGGGCCCATAAGGCTATATAATACATTGTTTTAGACCAGGGCCCATAAGGCTATAGAGTGAACTGCTTTAGACCAGGGCCCATAAGGCTATAGAGTGAACTGCTTTTGACCAGGGCCCATGAGGCTATAGAATACATTGTTTTAGACCTGGGCCGAGAAGGCTATAGAGTGAACTGCTTTAGACCAGGGCCCATAATGCTATATAGTACATTGTTTTAGACCAGGTCACATAAGGCTATATAGTGAACTGCTTTAGACCAGGGCCCATAAGGTGACATAGTGAAGAGTGAACTTCTTTTGGCTATATAGTGAACTGCTTTCGACCAGGGCCTATAAGGCTATATACTGAACTGCTTTGGGCCAGGGCCCATAAGCCTATATAGTGAACTGCTTTAGACCAGGGCCCATAAGGCTATAGAGAGAACTGCTTTAGACCAGGGCCAATAAGGCTATATGGTGAACTGCTTTAGACCAGGGCCAATAAGGCTATAGAGTGAACTGCTTTAGACCAGGGCCCATAAGGCTATATAGTGAACTGCTTTAGACCAGGTCCCATAAGGCTATATAGTGAACTGCTTTAGACCAGGGCCTATAAGGCTATATACTGAACTGCTTTAAACCAGGGCCCATAAGGCTATATAGGACATTGTTTTAGACCAGGGCCCATAAGGCTATATAGTGAACTGCTTTAGACCAGGTCCCATAATGCTATATAGTGAACTGCTTTAGACCAGGGCCCATAAGGCTATATTGTACATTGTTTTAGACCAGGGCCCATAAGTACATTGTTTTAGACCAGGGCCCATAAGGCTATAGAGTAAACTGCTTTAGACCAGGTCCCATAAGGCTATATAGTGAACTGCTTTAGACCAGGTCCCATAAAGCGCTATAGTGAACTGCATTAGACCAGGACCCATAAGGATATATAGTACATTGTTTTAGACCAGGGCCTATAAGGCTATAGAGTTAACCTTTTTAGACCAGGGCCCATAAGGCTATATAGTAAATTGTTTTAGACCAGGGCCCATAAGGCTATAGAGTGAACTACTTCATACCAGGGCCCATAAGCCTATATAGTGAACTGCTTTAGACCACGGCCCATAAGGCTATAGAGTGAACTGCTTTAGATCAGGGCCAATAAGGCTATATAGTGAACTGCTTTAGACCAGGTCCCATAAGGCTATATAGTGAACTGCTTTAGACCAGGGCCTATAAGGCGATATATACTGAACTGCTTTAAACCAGGGCCCATAAGGCTATATAGTACATTGTTTTAGACCTGGGCCGAGAAGGCTATAGAGTGAATTGCTTTAGACCAGGGCCCATAATGCTATATAGGACATTGTTTTAGACCAGGTCCCGTAAGGCTATATAGTGAACTGCTTTAGACCAGGGCCCATAAGGCTATATAGTGAAGAGTGAACTTCTTTTGGCTATATAGTGAACTGCTTTAGACCTGGGCCGAGAAGGCTATAGAGTGAACTGCTTTATACCAGGGCCCATAATGCTATATAGTACATTGTTTTAGACCAGGTCTCGTAAGGCTATATAGTGAACTGCTTTAGACCAGGTCCCATAAGGCTATATAGTGAACTGCTTTAGACCAGGGCCGATAAGGCTATAGAGTGAACTACTTCATACCAGGGCCCATAAGCCTATATAGTGAACTGCTTTAGACCAGGGCCCATAAGGCTATAGAGAGAACTGCTTTAGACCAGGGCCAATAAGGCTATATGGTGAACTGCTTTAGACCAGGGCCAATAAGGCTATAGAGTGAACTGCTTTAGATCAGGGCCCATAAGGCTATATAGTGAACTGCTTTAGACCAGGGCCCATAAGGTGACATAGTGAAGAGTGAACTTCTTTTGGCTATATAGTGAACTGCTTTCGACCAGGGCCTATAAGGCTATATACTGAACTGCTTTGGGCCAGGGCCCATAAGCCTATATAGTGAACTGCTTTAGACCAGGGCCCATAAGGCTATAGAGAGAACTGCTTTAGACCAGGGCCAATAAGGCTATATGGTGAACTGCTTTAGACCAGGGCCAATAAGGCTATAGAGTGAACTGCTTTAGACCAGGGCCCATAAGGCTATATAGTGAACTGCTTTAGACCAGGTCCCATAAGGCTATATAGTGAACTGCTTTAGACCAGGGCCTATAAGGCTATATACTGAACTGCTTTAAACCAGGGCCCATAAGGCTATATAGGACATTGTTTTAGACCAGGGCCCATAAGGCTATATAGTGAACTGCTTTAGACCAGGTCCCATAATGCTATATAGTGAACTGCTTTAGACCAGGGCCCATAAGGCTATATTGTACATTGTTTTAGACCAGGGCCCATAAGTACATTGTTTTAGACCAGGGCCCATAAGGCTATAGAGTAAACTGCTTTAGACCAGGTCCCATAAGGCTATATAGTGAACTGCTTTAGACCAGGTCCCATAAAGCGCTATAGTGAACTGCATTAGACCAGGACCCATAAGGATATATAGTACATTGTTTTAGACCAGGGCCTATAAGGCTATAGAGTTAACCTTTTAGACCAGGGCCCATAAGGCTATATAGTAAATTGTTTTAGACCAGGGCCCATAAGGCTATAGAGTGAACTACTTCATACCAGGGCCCATAAGCCTATATAGTGAACTGCTTTAGACCACGGCCCATAAGGCTATAGAGTGAACTGCTTTAGATCAGGGCCAATAAGGCTATATAGTGAACTGCTTTAGACCAGGTCCCATAAGGCTATATAGTGAACTGCTTTAGACCAGGGCCTATAAGGCGATATATACTGAACTGCTTTAAACCAGGGCCCATAAGGCTATATAGTACATTGTTTTAGACCTGGGCCGAGAAGGCTATAGAGTGAATTGCTTTAGACCAGGGCCCATAATGCTATATAGGACATTGTTTTAGACCAGGTCCCGTAAGGCTATATAGTGAACTGCTTTAGACCAGGGCCCATAAGGCTATATAGTGAAGAGTGAACTTCTTTTGGCTATATAGTGAACTGCTTTAGACCTGGGCCGAGAAGGCTATAGAGTGAACTGCTTTATACCAGGGCCCATAATGCTATATAGTACATTGTTTTAGACCAGGTCTCGTAAGGCTATATAGTGAACTGCTTTAGACCAGGTCCCATAAGGCTATATAGTGAACTGCTTTAGACCAGGGCCGATAAGGCTATAGAGTGAACTACTTCATACCAGGGCCCATAAGCCTATATAGTGAACTGCTTTAGACCAGGGCCCATAAGGCTATAGAGAGAACTGCTTTAGACCAGGGCCAATAAGGCTATATGGTGAACTGCTTTAGACCAGGGCCAATAAGGCTATAGAGTGAACTGCTTTAGACCAGGGCCCATAAGGCTATATAGTGAACTGCTTTAGACCAGGTCCCATAAGGCTATATAGTGAACTGCTTTAGACCAGGGCCTATAAGGCTATATACTGAACTGCTTTAATCCAGGGCCCATAAGGCTATATAGGACATTGTTTTAGACCAGGTCCCACAAGGCTATAGAGTGAACTACTTTATACCAGGGCCCATAAGGCTATAGAGTGAACTGCTTTCGACCAGGGCCCATAAGGCTATAGAGTGAACTGCTTTCGACCAGGGCCCATAAGGCTATATAGTACATTGTTTTAGACCAGGGCCCATAAGGCTATATAGTGAACTGCTTTCGACCAGGGCCCATAAGTCTATATAGTGAACTGATTTAGACCAAGGCCCATACTGCTATAGAGTAAATCGTTTTAGACCAGGGCCCATAAGGCTATATAGTACATTGTTTTAGACCAGGGCCCATAAGGCTTTATAGTGAATTGCTTTAGACCAGGTCTCATAAGACTATATAGTGAACTGCTTTAGACCAGGGCCCATAAGGCTATATAATACATTGTTTTAGACCAGGGCCCATAAGGCTATAGAGTGAACTGCTTTAGACCAGGGCCCATAAGGCTATAGAGTGAACTGCTTTTGACCAGGGCCCATGAGGCTATAGAATACATTGTTTTAGACCTGGGCCGAGAAGGCTATAGAGTGAACTGCTTTAGACCAGGGCCCATAATGCTATATAGTACATTGTTTTAGACCAGGTCACATAAGGCTATATAGTGAACTGCTTTAGACCAGGGCCCATAAGGTTACATAGTGAAGAGTGAACTTCTTTTGGCTATATAGTGAACTGCTTTCGACCAGGGCCTATAAGGCTATATACTGAACTGCTTTGGGCCAGGGCCCATAAGGCTATATAGTGAACTGCTTTAGACCAGGGCCCGTAAGGCTATATAGTACATTGTTTTAGACCAGGGCCCATAAGGCTATATAGTACATTGTTTTAGACCAGGGCCCACAAGGCTATAGATTGAACTTCTTTAGACCAGGGCCCATAAGGCTATATAGTGAACTGCTTTTGACCAGGGCCCGTAAGGCTATATAGTACATTGTTTTAGACCAGGGCCCATAAGGCTATATAGTGAACTGCTTTAGACCAGGGCCCATAAGGCTATATAGTGAACTGCTTAAAACCAGGGCCTATAAGGCTATATACTGAACTGCTTTAAACCAGGGCCCATAAGGCTATATAGTACATTGTTTTAGACCTGGGCCGAGAAGGCTATAGAGTGAACTGCTTTAGACCAGGGCCCATAATGCTATATAGTACATTGTTTTAGTCCAGGTCCCGTAAGGCTATATAGTGAACTGCTTTAGACCAGGGCCCATAAGGCTATATAGTGAAGAGTGAAGTTCTTTTGGCTATATACTGAACTGCTTTAGACCAGGGCCCATAAGGCTATATACTGAACTGCTTTAGACCAGCCCCCCCCCCCCCCCACACACACACACATCTCTTCATATCTCTATTATCTGTCCTCATCTCTCCTATCATCCCTCCTCTGTCCTCATCTCTCCTATCATTTGTCCTCATCTCTCCTACCATTTCTCCTATCTGTCCTCATCTCTCCTATCATCTGTCCTCATCTCTATTATCTGTCCTCATCTCTTCTATCTGTCCTCATCTCTATTATCTGTCCTCATCTCTATTATCTGTCCTCAACTCCATTATCTATCCTCATCTCTATTATCTGTCCTCATCTCTTCTATCTCTCCTATCTGTCCTCATCTCTCCTATCTGTCCTTATCTCTCCTATCTGTCCTCATCTCTCCTATCCGTCCTCATCTCTATTATCTGTCCACATCTCCATTATCTATCCTCATCTCTATTATCTGTCCTCATCTCTTCTATCTCTCCTATCTGTCCTCATCTCTCCTATCTGTCCTCATCTCTCCTATCCGTCCTCATCTCTATTATCTGTCCTCATCTCCATTATCTATCCTCATCTCTATTATCTGTCCTCATCTCTTCTATCTCTCCTATCTGTCCTCATCTCTCCTATCTGTCCTCATCTCTCCTATCTGTCCTCATCTCTATTATCTGTCCTCATCTCTATTATCTGTCCTCATCTCTATTATCCGTCCTCATCTCTATTATCTATGTCCTGCCACTGAGGTGAAAAAGAACTGAACTGGTAGCAGACATATAGCTGAATAGGTATGTTGCTCTCACCTACCCTGTGGCTTCAGATCATTGCAGATGAAGGAGAAGAGACAGAGCGTAGACCGTTGAGACATAATCCCCTGACTGTTCCCGGGCGAGTCATGAACAATACACAGAAGTAACAAGTTCAACACTATTCAAGATGATACTGAAAAGTAAATCATGAAGAACTGCTTTCCTTGCTGTTGTTTAAGTGCTACACAACAGTCCTATGACTCATGTAACATTTTCCACAAATGTCATCTACATTGAGCGTTGTTTGTTATTTTTTTCTCTATAGCACTTAGTGATACCTGCTGATATAAAAAAATCATTTATAAATACATGTGACTAATTAACTTCATCCTTACTTAGAAACTTAACTTAGGAACCCAGTGGAAGGTGGTTAAGATCTTCATAGCCTGATTTACCAGCAGCCTATTTTCATACATCACCCAGTCGCTTACTCACAGTATCGTTGGCACCTCATATGACCACTAGGTTGTGCTGTTTTCAACATCAAGCCACGACAAGGAGACAGCTGGATGTTGAAAGATGACATATTTGACATTTTAGTAATTTAGCAGACGCTCTTATCGAGTGTGATTTAGTGCATTCATCTTAAGATAGTTAGGTGGGACAACCACACATCACAGGCATAGCAACTACATTTTTTCCTCATTAACGTAGCTATCAATAGAGTCGGAGCTAGATATATAATATATGCCATTTAGCAGACGCTTTTATCCAAAGCGACTTACAGTCATGTGTGCATACATTCTACGTATGGGTGGTCCCGGGGATTGAACCCACTACCCTGGCGTTACAAGCGTTACAAGCGCCATGCTCTACCAACTGAGCTACAGAAGGACCTAGATGAATACAGGTAAAAGTTATGGTCCCTTACTAATGTCACTTGTTAGATCCACTTCGATCAGTGTAGATGAAGGAGAGGAGACATGTTACTGAAGGATTGTTAAGCCTTGAGACATGGATTGTGTATGTGTGCCATTCAGAGGGTGAATAGGCAAGACAAAACATTGAAGTCCCTTTGAATGGGGTATGGTAGTAGGTACCAGGGGCACTGGCTTGTGTCAAGAACTGCAATGCTGCTGGATTTGGTTACACTCAACAGATCCCTGTGTGTATTAAGAACGGTCCACAACCCAAAGGACATCCAACCAACTTGACACAACTGTGGGAAACATTGGAGTCAACGTGGGCCAACATCCCTGCGGAACGCTTTCAACACCTTGTAGAGTCCATGTCCGGACGAATTGAGACTGTTCTGAGGACAAAAGGGGGTGTCCCACTCAATATTAGGAAGGTGTTCTTAATGTTTGGTATACTCAGTATATATGCCTGTCTGCTGGTTGTAAAGGCATGTTTGTACGTATACAAATACACAAGCACATAGGAGTGTGTGTGTGTGTGTGTGTGTGTGTGTGTGTGTGTGTGTGTGTGTGTGTGTGTGTGTGTGTGTGTGTGTGTGTGTGTGTGTGTGTGTGTGTGTGTGTGTGTGTGTGTGTGTGTGTGTGTGTGTGTGTGTGTGTGTGTGTGTGTGTGTGTGTGTGTGTGTGTGTGTGTGTGTGTGTGTGTGTGTGATTCTTTGAACACAGGTGTAAACTGTAATATCAAGGTAAAGTTGCATTGCCAGTTCAAATGGAACACAGGTCATCAACTGAAACAAGCCATTCATTTTAAAGGTTTTTATTCCTAAAAATTACTTGGAATTGATCTTGATCATGGGATTGATCCTGGGGTTGATCTTGATCTTGATCTTGGGATTAATCTTGAGATTGATCTTGACCTTGGGATAGACTTTGGGATTGATTTGGGATAGCTTTACAAGTGTCAATCCGTACATAGATAAAATAGGCCCTGTATTTGCACTGCTTCCTCCGCTAGCTCCCATACACAGTGCCTTCAGAAAGTATTCATACGCCTTGACTTTCTCTGCATTTTGTTGTGTTACAGTGTGAATTAAACATTTATAAAAATGTAGATATTTCGTTCATCACTGGCCTACACACAATTCCCCATAATGTAAAAGTGGAATGATGTTTTTAGAAAATGTTTACATATGAAAAGGTGAAATGTCTTGAGTCAATAAGTATTCAACCCCTTTATTAATCCAAGCCTAAATAAGTTCTGGAGTAAACATTTGCTTAACAAGTCACATAATAGGTTGCATGGACTCACCCTGTGTGCAATAATAGTGTTTAACTTGATTTTTGAATGACTACCTCATCTCTGTACCCAACACATACAATTATCTGCATGGTCACTCAGTCGAGCAGTGAATTTCAAAAACAATTTAAACCACAAAGACCAGGGAGGTTTTCCAATGCCTCACAAAGAAGTGCACCTATTGGTCAATTGTAAAAATAAATAAAAATAAGTAGACATTGATCATGGTGAAGTTATTGATTACACTTTGGATGGCGCATCAATACACCCAGTCACTACAAAGATACAGGCGTCCTTCCTAACTCAGTTGGTGGAGAGGAAGTAAACCGCTCAGGGATTTCACCATGAGGCCAATGGTGACTTTAAAACAGTTGCAGTATTTAATGGCTGTGATAGGAGGACTGAGGATGGATCAACAACATTGTAGTTACTCCATAATACTAACCTAATTGACGGAGTGAAAAGAAGGAAGCCTGTACAGAATACAAACATTGCAAAACATGCATCCTGTTTGCAACAAGACACTAAAATAAAACTGCAAACACTGCAGCAAAGAAATTAACTTTTTGTCCTGAATGCAAAGCGTTACGTTTGAGGCAAATCCAACACAACACATCACTGAGTATCACTCTTCATATTTTCAAGCATGGTGGTGGCTGCATCAAGTTATGGGTATGCTTGTTAAGGACTAGGGAGTTTTTTTAATAAATAAAAATAAATGTAGTAGAGCTAACCACAGGGAAAATCCTTAAAGGAAAACTTTCAAACAGACACTGGGAGACAAATTCACTTTTCAGCAGGACAATAACCTAAACCACAAGGCCAAATATACACTGGAGTTGGTACTGAGTGGCCTAGTAACTGTTTTGACTTAAATCTGCTTGAAAATCTATGGCAAGACTTGAAATGGCTGTCTAGCAATTATAAACAACCAACTTGACAGAGCTTGAATCATTTTAAAAAGAACATTGTTCAAATATTGTACAATCCAGATGTGCAAAGCTCTTAAGAGACTTACCCAGAAAGACTCACAACAGTAATCGCTGTTAAAAGGTGATTCTAACATGTATTGATTTAGGGGACTGAATACTTATTTAAATGATATATTTCTGTATTTAATTTTCAATAAATGTGGTACATTTCTAGAAACATGTTTTCCCTTTGTCATGATGTGGTTTTCTGTGTAGATGGGTGAGAAAAACAAATATATTTCATCCATTTTGAATTCAGGCTGTAACACAACAACATATGGAATAAGTGAATGGGTATGAATACATTCTGAAGGCCCCTGTATAGATGTATATCATTGTCATATATAGAGATATATATAGAGATCAACTGATACAGCATACAGATGAGCAGTACGGTATCTATAAATGCTCTAAAGGTGATTATCCTTCAGCATACAGCTGAGCAGTACGGTATCTATAAATGCTCTAAAGGTGATTATCCTTCAGCATACAGCTGAGCAGTACGGTATCTATAAATGCTCTAAACTCTTACTCTAATAAAGATGTCTTACTCAGTAAAATCTAAAGCTGCTAAGAGGGACTTGTATATATAAATATCAATATTGATTATTATTATTGCATAGGATAATAGCCATGCTATACACAATACACATACTCTAGCAATAGGGTTAGGATTGGGTGGAGTTCAGTTGCTTAGCTACTGAATGAAATTCATACAGATTTTTTTTTAAATTCCCCTTCTTTTTCAACACTTAAGTGCATCTTATGAATGAATATCATTATATATGAAGGTGATTTCATAAAGATATACATACAGAACATGTCAAATATAGGAATTATCAATCAAAGTCAAAAGACGGGGGGACATTGTAAAGCCCTCATTAAAATGTAAACCAAATCTAATCTGATGAAATGTTAAACAAGTTACCAACTTATAAAATAGTATACAGCAGAATGATGTACAGATTTACTGTCATACCAGATTACGATCTCTGGCGATTTTTCTTTTACATTGCAAAGTCTTTAGATTCTCATAGTCAACACAAATAAATAATGACTATCTATCAACATGAAGCCACTCTCAAAGTCAACAAAACCAGGCCAGCATCTCAAAGTCAACAAAACCAGGCCAGCATCTCAAAGTCAACAAAACCAGGCCAGCATCTCAAAGTCAACAAAACCAGGCCAGCATCTCAAAGTCAACAAAACCAGGCCTAGCATCTCAAAGTCAACAAAACCAGGCCAGCATCTCAAAGTCAACAAAACCAGGCCAGCATCTCAAAGTCAACAAAACCAGGCCAGCATCTCAAAGTCAACAAAACCAGGCCAGCATCTCAAAGGGCACCCTATTCCTCCCTATGGGAACCTATTCCTCCCTATGGGAACCTATTCCTCCCTATGGGAACCTATTCCTCCCTATGGGAACCTATTCCTCCCTATGGGAACCTATTCCTTATATACTCTTAGAATAAAGGGTTCCAAAAGGTTCCTCGGCTGTCCCCATAGTAGAACTCTTTTTGGTTCCAGGTAGAACACTTTTTGGTGCTAGGTAGAACTCTTTCGGGATCCATGAACCAAAAGGGTTCTACCTCGAACCAAAAAGGGTTCTTCAAAGGGTTCTCCTATGGGGACAGCCGAAGAACCCTTTTAGGTTCTAGATAGCACCTTTTACTCTAAAAGTCTATCCCTCAAATTCATTTTAAAAAATGATCCCATTATTCCCCTGTAATCATGGACTGATTTAGACTTGGGACATAAGGTGGGTGTAAATCATTATCATGTAGATCAGAAAACCAGCAGTGCTCCGGACCTCATGGGGTCAGAATACCCCTGTCCTATACAGTAGGGTCAGAATACCCCTGCCCTACAGTAGGGTCAGAATACCCCCTGTCCTATACAGTAGGGTCAGAATACCCCTGCCCTATACAGTAGGGTCAGAATACCCCTGTCCTATACAGTAGGGTCAGAATACCCCTGCCCTATACAGTAGGGTCAGAATACCCCTGTCCTATACAGTAGGGGCAGAATACCCCTGCCCTATACAGTAGAGTCAGAATACCCCTGTCCTATACAGTAGGGGCAGAATACCCCTGTCCTATACAGTAGGGGCAGAATACCCCTGCCCTATACAATAGGGTCAGAATACCCCTGCCCTATACAGTAGGGTCAGAATACCCCTGCCCTACAGTAGGGTCAGAATACCCCTGTCCTTTACAGTAGAGTCAGAATACTCCTGCCCTATACAGTAGGGTCAGAATACCCCTGTCCTATACAGTGCACTACCCTGTGAGCCCTGGTCAAGAGTAGATCACTATATAGGGACTAGGGTGCCATTTTGGATTTGAGACCCAGGCCCCAGGTCAAAAAGTAGTGCACTGTATATGGACTAGGGTGCCCTTTGAGACGGAGAAGAAAAAGTCATGTCATGTCAACACCAAACAGAAGGTTAGAATACCTTGCATGCTTTACTTCAGAATTAGTAAAAGAAAAATAGAAAATGACAAGAATCTGATAAGAATCAATAATAAATAAATAAACAGCAACAATCAATAACTGCATGCAGCCACAATGGTTATAATGCTTCATAGACACTTCGTAAACCATTCATAATGTTATGGGGATCACATTCATTGATCACCTTCTTCACCCCCATCACACGATAAACAGATAATCAAATCAGAAGGCATGCCTCATCATACAATACAGACATTTACAGTAGCTCCTCCTCCTCTTCCTCCTCCTCATTAACACATTGCTATGGATCCCTCTCCTGGTTACCTTCATATGGTCAATACATGTATAATATGTTATTATCTGTGGGGGAAAAAAGTGGAAGGAAGTTATTAGTGTGTTCTATTGTGCTTTGTTTGTACTGGCACCAGGGTTGGGGACGAATTCCATTTCCATTCAGTCAATTTAGTATACTTCCTGGATTTATTTAAATTTAGTTTACTTCCTGGATTTATTTAAATTTAGTTTACTTCCTGGATTTATTTAAATTTGGTTTACTTCCTGGATTTATTTAAATTTTGTTTACTTCCTGGATTTATTTACATTTTGTTTACTTCCTGGATTTATTTACATTTAGTTTACTTCCTGGATTTATTTAAATGGGTTTGACCCCAACCCTGGCTGTTACACACCACTTGCAGATTACATGTCACGATATGTGTCTGTATGTCTGTAGCATTGACAGGAAGATATATGATGACAAGTTATTGATAAAGTAGGATAAACTTTTTAGCAATATTAATTTCCTGCACAACATGTGATTGACTATCTGTGGTGATTGACAGGTTGCTG